>NC_090647.1:337979664-338279664 GCF_040937935.1 Hyperolius riggenbachi | reverse complement strand
AAATCAGAACTCTGTTACTTGCTGACACATATCATTACAATATACCTATTGCTTCAGGCTGTCTTTAAAGTGAACCGAGCATCATTTTTAACACCCAGGGCAGCTCTATAGCAAATTAAAAATGCATTCTAAAAATGTAGCCAATTTGTCCATCCGTAAAGGACCTGAGGTCACTGAGCAGGAGATGGTGGAACACAGATAAGAAATCACCTCATTAGACTTAATTGACCACAAACAAACCCCCATTGTACTTTAGACAGAAAACATCAGTGAAAGTTGAAAAATTTCACACCTAGCCTGGACAATGCTAGTTGTAAAATAGCAGGGGTTGAGCTTCTGAACAATGGCAGCCCTTGCAGCTATTTGAAGCCAGGAGCTGCTTAGATCACTTTAAAAGGATGTGTAATGTAGGCAAATGCCAGTGATGAACCCTTATTCCAGTTAGGTCAGTGGGACTGGAATGTAATCCTAACACCACGCCCCCTTATTTGCTAAGGTCCTGAAGAGTAGAAGAATGTCAAAGATCAGCAGACAACAAAAATGATCAGCAAACCTTTGGTTTATGCTAGGTTTGCAGTGACAGTGACATTATGCAATGGGACAGAAAGGTGGTGCCTCATGTTTTCCGTGCATTGCATACAATGAATCATACAGCCAATGAAAAATTTGCTTACTGTTAGCAGAGTATTATGATGTCGCGCACTATTATACTGCAACACACCCGCCACACGGTGAGCTTGGCATAGGTGATGCATTGCAGTTACTGTAACGCACCACTGTGAATGTAACCTTATTCTCAAAAAAGTTGTATGATATAAGTTGGAAAAAGCGTGCAACCCTGGCAGTGTTATAGCAGGCCCCAGTAATTAAAATTAGTAAACTTTTACTGAACACAAGGAATCCAGCGCATGAGATTTGGGTAAAGCCTGCGCCACCATAGACCGTAAAAGGAATTACGGCTATAGTGGCGCAGTGAGTAATTTTGGCGTCCTCCAAAGACGGAGCTGAAGTTACTTTTAAAACACTGTAATTTGGCCACCAGCAATAGCTGGAAGCCGAATTACATCATTCCAAACCATCCACGTGGACCTGGAAGGGAAATAGTAATTAACCTCGCCGGGACCTTTTGCAGCAGCAGGATAAGCCATACTGTATATCGGCTGTATCCTGCGCCCAGGTCTCCCGGCAGAGATTTCTCTCGTACGCAACTTTTACTACATTGTAGTAGACAATTTAAAAAAAATCCAGACCAGGTTTGCTGAGTCACTAATGTTCTCCTGTTTTCTCCAGCCCTGGAGAACCTTTGCAAACTAGACCTACAGCATAAAGCAGGTGGAAATGGGAGGGTAAAGAGAGACGGCTTTCTCACAGGTAAGCTCACACCCATGGGTGTATTAAAGTTTGTCTGCTACAAGGTGGCAATGTATGCAAACCTTACCTGGGTCATATTAGAGTGGTTGCTGAAATGTTATGAATTAGCAGTATTGTGACTAGAGTCATGTGTTTGCATTTGAAGTCACTTATCAAGAAATCCTGACTGCATAAATACAAGTTCCTACATACTAACCTTTCACCAACGACAGTATAGTCTGCTATAACCAGGGCAAGATTTACAGACATTTGCTCTGCAGAAAGAGATGTTTTATTAAAATCTCTAATAAGAGTGCGTTCACACTGTGAGCATTGCCATGAACCGCATTGCTGTGGACTGCATTGTCGTGCATTGCATTAGCCCATGTGAACGCACTGCTGATACAATTGTAAAGGCATGTTCAAAACTCTGCATTGTAATAGACTACGTTATCCAAACACACTCTCTACAGTGTATTTCTGGATAGCTTGTGTGAAAACAGGCACATGACATAGCAATTGTTCACACTATACAAATGTGTGTGCATAGTGTGAACTAAGCCTCTATTAGTTCTTGGTTACACTGGAGAATGTGGTGTCAGTGCATTACCACAATACAAAGCCACTGTATTGTGATCAATGTTGATGTGATACCTGCACCCTATTCATTACAGTGAATGGTACTGTACAATCAGTCCTGCACATATGATGTGAACAGGGCCACTGAAATGCACTGAATGTAGCGCACCTGTTACAGAGTGAGGTAGTGATCATAGTAGGAATGAGGCCAAAGGCTAGTGCTACCAGTTTCCAGCTTGTTGATAGTGATGATCATAAAACTCAACAGATGTGTAAATTCCAGTTTGACAGGAACTGATATTTGCATGCAGGGCTGAACGTTTCCAGAGGGTAATCCATTAACTGTCAGTCAATTAATTAATCAGCTGCATATTTTTTTGAAGGGCAGTTTCAGCATCTGATTGGCCTGCGTGCACATTTCCATATCTCCCATTGCATACTTCTGCATCCTATTTTGAGTGTATTAGCTATAATGGGGAGAATTTTCCCATCCAGAGAACATTTCTCATTCTATTGGTGAGTTTCCATAAACTTCAATAAGCAATGCAGCCTTCCCCACTGTGCTGCCTCTTTCTCTGCTGGATTCACCTCTTGTGTGCCCCTGTTTCCCCCTTGTACCTTTAGTGTCCTCCTGGTGTCCCCCTCTGTCCCCATGTCCTCTTCTATCCCATCCTGTGACCTCCACTGTGTCTTCCACTGTACTCCTGCATCCTCCTCTTCCCCCCAGCTCCATGCCCTGCTGTCACCGTGTCCTCCAATGTTCGCCTGCATTCTCTTCTTTCCCCCAGCTTCATTCTGTTGTGCCCCCGAGCATCAGCCTATGGGGAAGAAGCATGGCAATTTGTGTTTCTACTGGTGTAGATGGTCTCACAGGCGAGACCATAGGCTTCAGTAATAACACGTTGCAATACTTTTTTCCCTCACTGCCGCTAGGGCTTACTTTAGGGATAGGGCCTATATTTCAAGCATGCTCAAAATTCCTGCTAGTGTTTACTTTCTGGGAATGTCTTAATTTCAGGGAAACTGTATGACAGTGAAGGCATTTGATTGGTTTATTTTCAAGCTGCATGAATTTGCAGGGGAAAGTAGTTTTGGCTTATGGATAATGAAACTCAGAAATGCTTATAGACGTCCACAGCAGTCTAAGAGTTAATAGAAATACAATTCCACCTGACTCTAATGTAATCCATTTTTAGCACCAAAAAAGAAAGTTACCCTGCTACCTTTCTTTGTCTGACAGGCGTTACCTCAGCATGAAAACACTGCTGCCATGTCTCCTCCTCAGCACTCTGCAGTGACCTCTCCTCAGCAATCAGACCATGTAGGAGATGAATACTGCTGGGCATGCACAACTTTTGGTTAATTTGTAAAGCAAACAATCCATTGACTTCTTTTCCTTACCAGATTAAAGATGAGTCCAGACTGCACTATCCCCACAGCTAGCAGCAGAGTGAATAACAGCATGACCCCAGCTCTGTAATGTGCCATTGCCACTTTGGTAATTACACAGAGACTGCAAAGCAAGTTCTTTCCCATAAATATAAGTTATCATGGAAAACATGGCAGCCAATCACAGCAGAGATAAACCAAAGTGTGCAAAAAAAAAACTGTGTAAACAAAACTGTGTGAATACTGCAGGTGTGTAGCAAAATATAATTTCAGATTATCGAGACTTGTATAATACTGTGCATTTGTAAAAAAAAAAATTCAATTTATTTATGTATTTAATGTCATCGTAGTACCAAGACAATGCATGTAAGGCTGCATACTAGGCAGACTTATCCACCCTACTAGTGAGGTCTGCAATGTAAAACTATGCTGTACTGTGCCCAAGCTAGTTCCTCAAGCCACATCCTGACTAGGACCCTCTTCATTAACAACTTGAACTCCTGGTACTGCTATTCGGTTTATAATTGGTATAGACAAGGACATATATGAGAAGGCAGGTGTGGCTGGACTTGCTGCATGAAAATATGCTTCATTCCAAGAATCTCATGGAGCATAGAGAGATCCCTTTTACAATTATGACAGTGCACATAAAGTGGTAAAACTTAGGATAGCCTTCTAAGCAATGTCTTTGCAATGACTTCATTTTGCCTCTAAAAATGTCTGAATATGTACATAACTTTTGATATAATGATTTTATGTTTCATAAATGTAAGCCACAATTTTATAGTGACCCTGAAGTGAGGCTTGTCTGGGCTCAGAAGAACTTCCATGGCTTTACCTCCATCTGGAGCAAGGTACAGAGGATCTAGGCGTGGAACTTGTGGGGTGCATGTCTTTTATCCAATATAAATATGATAGGCAAATTGCAAGAGCATGCTGATATAAACAACAACAAGCTAATGTCAATGACATGCAGGTATTACCAAGGGGAACAGGAAATTTGGCCACTTGGGGCTAATGGACTATTTAGGCGCCCCATAGACATGAATGCAAAATATCGGCTATCAGACGCACAAAGAAGTAATGAGGGCGTCCGATAAATAGTGGCTGCCAGAACCGCCCAAACTAAATTTTTAGTTTTCAGAATTAATGTTACGGTAAATACAATTTTTTTATTTGTTTTGAGAATTATAATATTGTAAATTATAATTTTGAACTTTAATATCAGAGAGGAGAAAGGGTTTTTTTAAATTAGGCATCAGGAAGGGGGTTTTAGAGTTAGGGGATAGGAAGGGGGGTTTTAGGGTTAGGCAGGCACCACCAGGGGGGTCTAAGGGTTAGGGACCACCAGGGGGTCTTAGGGTTAGGGACCACCAAGGGAGGTCTAAGGGTTAGGTACCACCGGGGGGGGGGGGGGTCTAAGGGTTAGGCATCAGTACAAGGAGAGTAGGGTTAGGTGTAGTTGTAGTAAAATATCGGTGATATTTACCAATGTTTTACTATGCTTATTACGACTGTAGTAGCAGTAGGGTATTGTACCGTGTTAGCCATCAGTAAAAGCAAGACGTTTTAAATCAGGATGATACCATTTATTGGCTAACTAACAATGAATACAAATAAGCAAGCTTTCGGCCTTGCAGCCTTCGTCGGGCTTGCTTATTATGACTGATACTATGTTTTCGTTTTCATTGTTATAGACGATATTTTGCGATTTAATTACTGTTATTTTAACATATTTATTATTCTATGTTAGATAAAGATGAAGAAACTATAAAAATCTTGTTATAGACAATATCGGCTATACCCTGCACCCTTTTTTTCCAAGCACCCTTATTTGATGGATGCATTACCAAAGACAAGCAACTTACATTGATAAATAGATAATGTCAACAACAGGCAGATAATACTAATGACAAGAAAATATTATGTATGACAACCAGTGGCGTAGCTAAGTAGCTGTGGGCCCCGATGCAAGTTTTACAATGGGGCCCCGCCAAGCACTCTATACATAACAATTGATACGGCGCAGCAAAACCTGCCAGGGACAACTGCAGTGTCAGAGGTGCAAGAGGGGAATGGGGAACAGTTTGTTAATGATTACCACTCATTCAAGTATCTATAGAAGTGATTATTACGAGCACAGGACCAATAGGAAGCTAATACTGTAGTTGAGGGAGGGCCCTTTGGGGCCCCTTTGGCCCAAGCGCCCCAATGCGGTTGCAACCTTTGCAACCCCTTTTGCTACGCCCTTGATGACAACTAGATATTATCAAAGAAAGAGGGCTATTTTCCTCAATAGTGACCCTAGCAGTAATGCCAATAGTGTCAGGTATATAATCCCCTCAGTACTGGAGGGACACACAGTAAAGGCAAGCAGATAATCATGACATCGCCAGCACACAGTGCTGGGCCCCAAGTGCAGATTTTACATTGGGGCCCCTCCCAGCACTATATGTGTAATATATTTCCAAAAACAGACATTGTGTGAGAGATGATGTATTGATATACACATGGAGGTTATCATTGCCTCTACAGCACAAATAAATAGTTAATGTAGCAACTGGAGGAGTGCCCCATGTGGGACTCTCAGGTCCAGGGGTTCTGGTGCTGTTGCATCTCTGCATCCTCTTTGCTTCAAATAACTTAATACAAAAAGTGATCCATTTGTAAGATAATGAAGTTAAAAACGATAATTTACAATGTTGTAATTCTCAAAAGGAATTTGAAAACAATATTTATGGAAGCGATTTTAATGTATTGATAAAAAGAATGTAAAGCTTCTTACGGATGCAGACTTTCTCGCTTTCTTCTGTCTCCTCCTTTAAATCTTGATTAAATAATCTACGTTGAATGCCGGTCACTAGCTGCCACTTCAGCCCCGGGAACTCCGGGGCTCACCCAATGTCCACCCACTACACGCCAAACTTCCGAGGCACTGTTGCTCCACTCCGGCTTCAGCAAAACCACTGGAGAACTCAGTAAAGTATCTTCATAGCTCCCGCTGGGGCTTCCCATTGTTCCGCTAGGTGGATTCTTATTGGTCCAGCAGACTCAAATAGCCAGAGCTGCAGCCACTAGGGCATGCACAGCAGGCAGTAGCAGAGATAGATTTAATAAAGACTGTGTTGACCAAGTACTCTAATCACCGGGGTGGGTTAAATCCTCTCAAGTACACCTTGACTTGCCGTAATTGTGCAGAAATCTTTTCAAACATTCCTTGATGCTTTCATTTAAAGGACTACTGTAGGGGGGAGGGGGAAAAAGAGTTGATCTTACCTGGGGCTTCTAATAGTAACCCCCAGACGTCCTGTGCCCGTGCAGCCACTCACCGATGCTCCGGTCCCGGCTGCTGGTTCACTTCCGGAATTTCCGACTTTAAAGTCGGAAAACGACTGTGCTGCACGGCCATGCTCTCGCTCCCACTGACATCACTAGGAGTGTATTGCATAGGCGCAGTGGTTTTCCGATTTTAAAGTCGGAAATTCCAGAAGCGAACCGGAGGCTGGGACTGGAGCTTCGATGAGTGGCTGCGAGGGCACAGGACCAGGGATGCTCGGATGTGCCTCATCCACGAATTCGGCAATCCGCGTGGTTGCAAAAAAAAATCCGCATTCGGCCCCGCCGCATGCGGATTTTCGTCCGCGTCCACGCAACCACGCGGATTTTCTGCCGTGAATGGCGTAATCACGCGTGGATTCCCGCCCGGAAGCGGATTTTCTTTTAACGTGAATAACAAAGCCCCCATACATGCTACAATCCCCCAAATTGCATGGATTATCGAGGTGATAAGGGGCAACATAACTTGAACATAAAAAATTCCCCCCAATTTTTTTTTTTTTAATGGCTTTTAAAGACAAATCACCACTGTAAATGGGGCTATTAATTGGTAATACGTGGTTTTAAAAAGGGATATACGCGTTAAGCAATCAAAGAGGTGAAGGTGAGTTCCAATGGCACTTGGCGGCGAAGGTACCGCTGGAGGAGAATGAGTGGCTGACGCCAAAAAGGCCCCAGAGAGGTTTTTGTAATTTGTTTTTTGTTTTGTTTTTTTTTGCAGCAATTAGCAATGACATCGCAGCAGAGTTGTCAGTGGACACGGGCAGTGTGAACGCAGAGTGCAGTGGTGGTAGCGACTGAGTCAGGAGAAGGACTATGCGGGCGGTCAGTTCAGCAGCACAGAAGGACCACGGCAACATACTGGTAGTAGTAGTAGCAGCACAGCGTCATAGTGCTGGCCAAAAAATTAAATGCACCCGGTGACCCGGGCAGTGTGAACGCAGACAGAGTACATTGGTGGAAGCGAGTGAGTCAGGAGGAGGAGGACAATGCGGGCGGTCAATTCAGCAGCACAGAAGGACCATGGCAACATACTGGTGGTAGTAGTAGCAGCACAGCGTCATAGTGCTGGCCAAAAAATTAAATGCACCCGGTGACCCGGGCAGTGTGAACGCAGACAGAGTATATTGGTGGAAGCGATTGAGTCAGGAGGAGGAGGACAATGCGGGCGGTCAGTTCAGCAGCACAGAACAGAAGGACCATGGCAACATACTGGTGGTAGTAGTAGTAGCACAGCGTCATAGTGCTGGCCAAAAAATTAAATGCACCCAGTGACCCGGGCAGTGTGAACGCAGAGTGCAGCAGCGGGAAGCGACTGAGTCAGGAGGAGGAGGACAATGCGGGCGGTCAGTTCAGCAGCAGCAGCACAGACGGACCAAGCCAACATACTGGTGGTAGTAGTAGTAGCACAGCGTCATAGTGCTGGCCAAAATATTAAATGCACCCGGTGACCCGGGCAGTGATAACGCAGACAGAGTGCATTGGTGGTACCGTGGTAGCGAATGAGTCAGGAGGAGGAGGACAAAGCGGGCGTTCAGTTCAGCAGCAGCAGCAGCAGCAGCACAGAAGGACCATAGCAACATACTGGTGGTAGTAGTAGTAGCACAGCGTCATAGTGCTGGCCAAAAAATTAAATGCACCCAGTGGACCGGGCAGTGTGAACGCAGAGTGCAGCAGCGGGAAGCGACTGAGTCAGGAGGAGGAGGACAATGCGGGCGGTCAGTTCAGCAGCAGCAGCAGCACAGAAGGACCATGCCAACATACTGGTGGTAGTAGTAGTAGCACAGCGTCATAGTGCTGGCCAAAAAATTAAATGCACCCCGTGACCCGGGTAGTGATAACGCAGACAGAGTGCATTGGTGGTACCGTGGTAGCGACTGAGTCAGGAGGAGGAGGAGGACAAAGCGGGCGTTCAGTTCAGCAGCAGCAGCACAGAAGGACCATGGCAACATACTGGTGGTAGTAGTAGTAGCACAGCGTCATAGTGCTGGCCAAAAAATTAAATGCACCCAGTGACCCGGGCAGTGTGAACGCAGAGTGCAGCAGCGGGAAGCGACTGAGTCAGGAGGAGGAGGACAATGCGGGCGGTCAGTTCAGCAGCAGCAGCACAGAAGGACCATGACAACATACTGGTGGTAGTAGTAGTAGCACAGCGTCATAGTGCTGGCCAAAAAATTAAATGCACCCGGTGACCCGGGCAGTGATAACGCAGACAGAGTGCATTGGTGGTACCGTGGTAGCGACTGAGTCAGGAGGAGGAGAAGGACAAAGCGGGCGTTCAGTTCAGCAGCAGCAGCAGCAGCAGCACAGAAGGACCATGGCAACATACTGGTGGTAGTAGTAGCAGCACAGCGTCATAGTGCTGGCCAAAAAATTAAATGCACCCGGTGACCCGGGCAGTGTGAACGCAGACAGAGTACATTGGTGGAAGCGATTGAGTCAGGAGGAGGAGGACAATGCGGGCGGTCAGTTCAGCAGCACAGAACAGAAGGACCATGGCAACATACTGGTGGTAGTAGTAGTAGCACAGCGTCATAGTGCTGGCCAAAAAATTAAATGCACCCAGTGACCCGGGCAGTGTGAGCGCAGAGTGCAGCAGCGGGAAGCGACTGAGTCAGGAGGAGGAGGACAATGCGGGCGGTCAGTTCAGCAGCAGCAGCACAGAAGGACCATGGCAACATACTGGTAGTAGTAGTAGCAGCACAGCGTCATAGTGCTGGCCAAAAAATTAAATGCACCCAGTGACCCGGGCAGTGTGAACGCAGACAGAGTACATTGGTGGAAGCGACTGAGTCAGGAGGAGGAGGACAATGCGGGCGGTCAGTTCAGCAGCACAAAAGGACCATGACAACATACTGGTGGTAGTAGTAGTAGCACAGCGTCATAGTGCTGGCCAAAAAATTAAATGCACCCAGTGACCCGGGCAGTCTGAACGCAGAGTGTAGTAGCGACTGAGTCAGGAGGACAAAGCGGGCGGTCAGTTCAGCAGCTCAGAAGGAGGACCATGGCAACTTACTGGTAGTAGTACCATAACACCAAAAAATTAACCAAGGTAGGCAGGTAGTAACTGTCTTTATAAAGGCAGGCATAGTTAACAACAGCACATGCAGCAGCCACTTCATGTCCCCCTGTGTCCGACAATAGGGGCCAGGAACTCACCTTCCACCCAAGCCTGGTTGATTTTCAGGAAGGTGAGTTTGTCCACAGAGGCGTGGGAGAGCCGAGAGCGCTTCTCTGTGACCACGCCACCGGCCGCACTAAAGCATCTCTCTGAGAGGACACTGGAAGGAGGGCAGGATAGGAGTTCCAGGGCGTACTGGGAAAGCTCGCTCCAGATGTCCAGTATCTTGACCCAGTACTCCAAGGGGTCCACGGGGCTGTCGGTGTCATTGAGCCCGCTGGATGACCCCATATAGTCAGACACCATGGTGGTCAGTCGTTGCTTGTGCTGTTGGTGGTGGATGCTGTGGCGGGCACCTCTGTTCTGGGCTGCTGCACTGCATACAGGCTCTTGCTTAGGCTCTTCAGGTCTCCGGGGTGCCAGTTGCTGCTGCTGCTGGTGCTGGTGGTTGTTGTTGTGCTGCTAGTGGCAATGGCAGGCACCTCTTGCTGGCTTGGCAGAGCAGTTACAGTGGGGGTGGAAGGCTGGGGGAATGCTTCCAGTAGTCTGCGCACAAGGGCCTCCTTCAACTCCCTTGTGCGTTGCTCGGTGGTGGATGGCGTCATTAAGTCTCCCAGCTTCCCCTTCAGACGGGGATCAAGCATCAAGGTAATCCAGATGTCCTCCCTTGAACGCATCTGGATCACCCGGGGGTCCCTGCGAAGGCAGCGCAACATGTGCACAGCCATGGGAAACAAGTGGGCCCTGCCAGCAAGATCTTCCTCGTCCTCGCCATTGTCCCATAACGCATGCCTGTCCTCTTCCTGTGCCTTGTCGTTGTCCTCCTCAAACCGCCATCCACGTACAACGCCTGCTGCACTCTGCTCCTCCTCCTCCTCCTCATTCAGGTTAGGGACCTCTAACTCTTCCACTACCTGCTGTGAGCCCTCCTCTGAGCTGGACTGTGCTGCCATCTGCTCCTGTTCTTCCAACTGCCTCAGGGCTTCATCCCCACGCTCAATTAAATTGTCCATTGCCTGCTCCAGTAGACAAACCAAGGGCACCCACTGGCACACAGAGGCCCGCTCCCCACTGACCATCTTGGTTGCCTCCAGGAAGGGACTCAGCACCAGGCATACTTGCTGCATTAGTGTCCACTGAGTGGCAGTAATCATGGGGACTTGCTGGTTGCTGGGGACACTTGGGTCTAGCATGTAGGCCCTAAGAGCCAGCCTGTGCTGACACAGCCGCTCCAACATGGCCAGAGTCGAATTCCAGCGAACTGGCATGTAGATGATCATCCGGTGTTGTGGCCTTCCATACTGCTGCTGTAAGGTGGACAAGAGTGCAGAGGCAGTGGCTGACAGGCGGAAAAAGCGTACCACCGCCCGGGCATCCTGCAGCAGCTCGCTCATCCCCTGGTAGGTGCGCAAGAAGCGCTGCACCACAAGATTGAGCACGTGGGCCAAGCAGGGGATGTGCTAGAGGTTTCCCTGCTGCACTGCTGCCACCAGGTTGGCCCCACTTCCAGGCCTCTGGGGGTCAGCCACCTCCGCTCCTGCTTCCTGAGGGCGGCCAGGAAGCCTCTCCTTCCCCAGGGTCACCAATTTTAAAAGGGCTTGGCAGTGCCGAGGCATGGCGCTGCTGCTGCCGAGGCGGGCTTGCTTTCCGGGTGCAGAGGGAGTGTCGTGACAGGACCCTTCTGCATCCCCCCTGATCCCGCGCGGTGGCACCACTAGCTGGGCTGATGCGCTCTTGTCCTCCCTCCCTTCCATCAGTGTCACCCAGTGGGCCGTAAAGGACAGGTAGCAACCTGTCCCAAATCTGCTACTCCACGAGCCCATGGTCACGTGGACCCGCTTGCCCACAGAGTAGTCCAGGGAACGGGCCACGTTTTCCACCGCAAACTTGTGGAGTGCTGGGATCGCGCTCTTGCTGAAATAGTGGCGACTGGGGACTTGCCACTCGGGGATGCCAAATTGGAGCAGCGTCCGCATGGCGCTCCCCTCCTGCACCAGGGAGTAGGGAAGCAGCTGTGATGCCATGGCCCGGGCCAGCAAGCCATTTAGTTTGCGGATCCGCCTGTGGCTTGGAGGCAGAGGCTTGGTCAGACCCTGAAAGGTGTCGCTCAGCAGGGTCTGACGACGCTGGGATGCAGGGGAGACAGAGGAGAGAGACGAACACTGGCTGCCAGCCTCAATGTCTGTGTCCTGAGTAGCCGAGGTGGAAAAGCGCTTGCCTGCTACTAATGCTGCTGCTGTGGGGGATTCACGACCCTGAGGGAGGGATGATGCTGCTGCGCTGGTGGGCCTTCTGCTCTCAGGAACCCCTGCCAGCAGTGCCTGCTTCCTCTTAAACTCCGCATACTCGCGGCAGTGGCGGCTTCTCAGGTGGCCCTGGAGGGATGAGGTACCCATCTTGCTCAGACTTTTCCCACGGCTCAATCTTTTGCTGCATAACCTGCACACCGCATACCTTTTGTCATCAGTACATTCGTCAAAGCAATCCCACACTGGTGACTTTAATTTACTGCGGCCCCCACTAGCAGAGGGTGCAGCGGAACAATGTGTGGTAGTAGTTACCGGGGGTTGCATGGTGGTGGTGCCGGCTGAAGCAGTGTCCTGTCTACTTCCTCCACGCCCACTGCTGCCGATGCCCCTGCCCCTGCCTGACATATGGCGATATCCTTGCCTAGGCGACTCGTCATCCTGCTCTGACCATTCTTCCACGGACTCAGCAGGCTGCGCATAGTTAGGGTCCACAATGTCGTCATCATCAGCAGCATCATCATAATCCAGCTCTTCCTCTGACTCCCCCGCCTCCTCTTCTGTCCCTACATCCCCAGACACAGACCCCTCTTCTTCATCACCAGAACTCAACAACGCTTGTGATTGTGGCCCGATCTCAATCTCTGCCACATCAGTCCCCAGTAAGTCCTGAGCTTCTTGCATCAGCAGGTTCCCAGATGCCGGACTGAGGGACAGAACGCTGTCATCCTGGGAGGGCTGCTGACCAGTGGGTGCTGGGGTGGACGTCACAACAAGCGTGGGACGTTGGCTGCTGCTGCTGCTGCTGCTTGGAGTGGTGCTCACAGTAGAGGTCTGGGAGGAAGTCATGATGTCCATGAGTACGTCAGGTTCCATTTGCTCAACCACCACACGGGGACCAGAAACTTTAAAATATTTGGACAATGGCGTCCGCTGACTCGGCCCAGGCTTTGCTGCCCCCCTTTCTGCTGCATCACGACCACGTACAGCTGGGCGTCCTCTCCCTGGACGTGGAGCAGTCCCAGAAGTGGCTGAGGCAATTGAACTCCCTTTCCTCTCACCCCGCGAAACCCTGCCAGACATGTTGCTAGTAATGAATCACTGGATGCAGTGGGCACAGTACAAGGTCACTGAAGGATGCAGTGGGCACAGCAGTGGGCACTGGATATACAACTAGGTCACTGAAGGATGCAGTGGGCACAGTACAAGGTAACTGAAGGATGCAGTGGGCACAGCAGTGGGCGCTGGATATACAACTAGGTCACTGAAGGATGCAGTGGGCACAGTACAAGGTCACTGAAGGATGCAGTGGGCACAGCAGTGGGCACTGGATATACAACTAGGTCACTGAAGGATGCAGTGGGCACAGTACAAGGTCACTGAAGGATGCAGTGGGCACAGCAGTGGGCACTGGATATACAACTAGGTCACTGAAGGATGCAGTGGGCACAGTACAAGGTCACTGAAGGATGCAGTGGGCACAGCAGTGGGCACTGGATATACAACTAGGTCACTGAAGGATGCAGTGGGCACAGTACAAGGTCACTGAAGGATGCAGTGGGCACAGCAGTGGGCACTGGATATACAACTAGGTCACTGAAGGATGCAGTGGGCACAGTACAAGGTCACTGAAGGATGCAGTGGGCACAGCAGTGGGCACTGGATATACAACTAGGTCACTGAAGGATGCAGTGGGCACAGTACAAGGTCACTGAAGGATGCAGTGGGCACAGCAGTGGGCACTGGATATACAACTAGGTCACTGAAGGATGCAGTGGGCACACAAGGATGTCACACTGTGTAATGAGATGCTTATATGCCAGCGAGTGAGCAGTGGGCACTGGGCACGGCACAAGGTCACTGACAGAATGAATGAACAGCGCTGGCAGAGAGTGGCGGTGCCGGCGGTGTGACTGGCTGCCTGCAAATAGTACAAGTGAAGTGTATAACTGTCACTTAAATAATAATCAAGTGTGTAATGAGATGCTTATATGCAAGCGAGCGAGCAGTGGGCACTGGGCACGGCACAAGGTCACTGACAGAATGAATGAACAGCGCTGGCAGAGAGTGGCGGTGCCGGCGGTGTGACTGGCTGCCTGCAAATAGTACAAGTGAAGTGTATAACTGTCACTGAAATAATATACAAGTGTGTAATGAGATGCTTATATGCAAGCGAGCGAGCAGTGGGCACTGGGCACGGCACAAGGTCACTGACAGAATGAATGAACAGCGCTGGCAGAGAGTGGCGACGCCGGTGGTGTGACTGGCTGCCTGCAAATAGTACAAGTGTATAACTGTCACTGGAATATACAAGTGAACACTGCAGCTGCACTAACCTGCCCGCCTGCACTACACACAGATAATCCCCACTCCCACTACACTGACTACACTGCAGCACTGAACCTGCCTGCACTACACACAATTAAATAATCACTAGATTCCCACACTCCCACTACACTACACTGACTACAACTAACTACAGCAATCACTCACTGACTAGCTAACTGTGTACAGTATAAGAGCAGTGTTAGCAAAAAAAACGCTTTGTTTTTAACACAATAAATGCACTTGCTCAAACAACAATGGCCTGGAGATAATCCTCTCCGCACCACAGTCTAGCAAGGACAGAGCTTTTCCATCATGGCCGCCGCTTTATATTCAGGAGGGGAGGGCATAGCTCCCCTCCTGTGATTGGTTGCTAGGGCCTGGCTGGGGCCCTCTGATTGGCCTGCAATGTGTCACTTCTGCATAGTTTGACGCATTTCCGCTAACCACGACTTCAGCGTCGGGTTTCACGAGCGTGAATGCGGATTTCTGTCCGCATTCACGCGAAGCCGAAGCAGATTTTCGTGGTTGAAAATCTATTCACGGCTTAGCGTGTCCGAGGCGGAATGCGTCAAAATGGTCGTGAATCCACGCGTAAGCGTGATCACGACCTGGCGGTGAGCACCACTGCACAGGACGTCTGCGGGGGACCATTAAAAGCCCCGGGTAAGCTCAACTCTTTTTCCCCCTACCCCTCTACAGTAGTCCTTTAAGTCTAAATACTTATTTGAGTTTTTGAATATATATATGTTTTTTTAATGGATCTTTAGTTTCAAAACTTACTATAATGGATTGACTATGGCAAGTTCAAATACCCCCTGGGCTCTTTGAAAGTACTCCCAGGGGTATATGTGTTCCATGTTTTGAAAGCCTAGGCCCAAAGTGATGGTGGCTAATCCTAACAACCTACCAGACAATTATTAATTAATCCAGTCCAGGTTTTAGTATTACTTTTATAAAATCCCTAGTGGTGATACTAATCCGAAGGAGCCTTTAGTAAATTAGACTCAGTGTACTGTAATCTCGTAGACCAAAGTAATCTCTGTAAAACCAAATTCATTCATTCATGTTTTTGAGTCCATAATAATGGAGCATTCATTAGGCAAAGGAGGTTGCAAACTGCTTTATAATTCCAGAAAAAGGTTTTTCTAAACATGTACAATATGTTATCTGTTGTGGACTTTTGCCAAACCAAGTGCAGCATACACCAGGTGTTATTAAACCAAGCATGCTTTTGCTGATACACCTTGAACCTGCTTTCAAGGCCTCTATAGATGTTAATTAGAACTGCTTTAGATGTTTGAAGTAAACATTTCCAGTGGGAATGAAACAGCTGGGAAATACAGTAAATACGGGGAAAGTAAAATAGGCTGTCTGTCTTTTTTAAACTAGTGTCTAAGTTTAAAGGGTTGAAAATATCCATTATACTTTTCTAGGTAGAGATTCGTGGAATGTAAAAACAGAGCCATCATAATTAATAAGAGTGTGTGGGGTTAGGGGGAATTAAAGTAACCCTAATTTGCACTTTGCTTCAGTAGATATAATCTCTGATGTTGCTTAGGAGCCTAAAGGGGCCCATACACTCAGCCGATTTTCTGGCCGATCGATCGATCGATTGATCGTTTGCAAATCGGTTGGCCAATCGACCGATCGATGGCCGATTTCGATCGATTTCGATGGATTTCCATCGACCAGGCAGGATGGAAAATTTAGGTCGATCTGATGAGATTGCTTATCAGTTTGCATTGGCCTTAATTGAAATCTGATGGCAAAAAAATGCCATCAGATCGAATTTCAATAGATTTCAAACTGAAATCTATTGGAATTCTATCCTGGTAAAAAATGTTCTAAAAACGCATCAGATAGATCATCAGATGCATTTCTTATCTATCTGCTGCCTAAGTTACATTGTTTTACTAAAGCACATAGTCATCTAACTTTGCTGGTCTGAGCAGCACAATGTGCTGCCTGGTGGTTCATGGAGGCTGCCATGTTACTTTCTTCAGATTCTTCTGAGTAAAGTGATTATTTATGCCTCTTATATACATGCTCAATGGTTGTTGCCAGAAGGGATCAGGACTCCCCTGGACAGTCCAGACATCAGATCTGGTCTGCAGGTGAGATAGGAAACTACAGGTCAACCCCAGTATAGTGGACAGCCCCCTGCTAGTAAATGGGTAAATGGGGAGCAGTTAGCGGGAGACCACCTGAGGAGGTCCAGTGGAGGGAGGCCCCAGGGGGCTGACATTGCATGATGGGAGGGCCTAAGTTACTTTTGCCCTAGGGACCCGGCCCTGCAGACAACTGATCTGGCTAAAAACTATTTTTTGAGCACAATCAGATGATGCGTACAGTGCCCTGGCTGCAATGAAAGGAGCTAGGAGTGTATACAGTATTGAGGTTAGGTAAACCAACCCTTGCCTCTTTAAATAAATGTAATCATTTCATATATTTGTGTGGCACCTCCTTTACCTCTTTTCTAATATAAGCTGGTCTGTTTGCATTATTTAATGCTAGTGTAATGCTGGGCATACACGGCACGTTTATGCGCCGGGATCGAGCCAGCATCTCGATGCCGGCGCGTCACCGCTCGTCCGGGCATTCGCGCGGATCGATTCCCGCTCGTCCCCACGGGCACTTCCTTCTCAGCGCTTATCAGTGCCTCGTTTTTGCCTATTGTCCACCCGCGGGGATAGAGCCGGGAATCGATCCCCCGCGTGATCGGACACGTTGGATATTATCAATCGAGCCTTCAGCGGCTCGATTGATAACAAGGAAACTGACTGTGTATGCCCAGCATAAAGCTTGCAATCGAATTGTGCATTGCACTTCACAAGCACTCTTGTGAGCAATGACCAACCAAATGAAAAATGTCACTGTTCAGGAAATGACTGAAATACTGAGACAAGGTGTAAAGGAATAATGAGAGTTTATTAACCAAGAACAAAAGGAACGTGACCAGCAATGTTAATGGCAACAATATGCAATGATAAATCTCATGCACAGCAATGGTAATAATATGCAGTGATATTCTCATGCACAGCAATGGCAATTATATGCAATGATATTCAAACATATACACACGATAATTCTATAGGCAAATGTATTAAACTTGACGTACATATGCTATTTGGAGTACAGGTAGTCCCCGGTTTACAGACGCCTGACTTACGAACGACCCACCAATGCGAACGGCCCGATCCCATCGTGATGATGTCATTTGAAGAAGCAGTTTGAAGAAGCCGTTTCAAACATCCCGACTTAAGAACGGATTCAAGTTAAGAACAAATCTACAGTCCCTATCTGATTCTTTAACCGGGGACTACCTGTATATATAAATAGATCTCCCTGCATAAGGAGTAATGCAGAGCAACCCAGTGTATATATATTATTGTGTGCACACAGACCCCGGAACCTGGTTTATATATACACAGTGGATATTTACAATATATACAAGAGATAATTCGCAGTACAGAAGGAGCAAGCTAACGGTCAGTCATACAGGCAAAGCATTAACCAGGACATCAAACCAAACAGTGTAGTCGCTAGGCAAAGAATCGTCGAGAGCAAGGCTAGAGGTCATACACAGGAAATCAAGAACACAGGATCACAGGATACAGGATACAAAGGCCAGAACTCAGGCTAGGAGGACCAGGTCAAAGGTAGGATGAGCTAGCACTGGAGTAGTGCTCAGTCTTGGCTTATATCCTTGTGCAAAGCTATCAGGTGATCATCCAAATCTTCTCCCAACAATAGTCTGCAGAGGAGAGCAAGTTCTGGAAGAGTGAGCCCTCTGCTGGCAGGCAGGGAAACAACATGCTTCAAGGTTAGTTCGTACTGACATCTGCTGGTGAAGAGAGAAAGTTCATTCACAGAGATGTCACCAGCAGAGGCAGAGCCTGACAGCTAGATCAGCTTTAATTAGAACCGTGTAATCAGAATCGGATTAAGGCTAAATGGGGTCCTAAGCAAAGTAACTGATTTGGGCCCCCCCATCATGTCATAATAGAATCAGAAGATGCAGCTTCACAGCAACATACCGAGGCAGCAGAGCTACTGGTTGCTATGGGCAACAGCCCGCTTTCCTCTGTGGGTGCACAATGCAGGGAATAGCAGCGGCAAAATGCAGAGTGAGAGATGAATGGCTGGGAAATTTGCACTCAGGGGCTGGGGCACCCCTTTGAAGAGGGCGCCAGATATCACAGCAGCAGCATTTTCCCCCTGCATCTCCAGCCTGGCAATAGCAGAAAGCTCTGGATACCGCCAAACCGGAAGCCGTTCCCCAGACAGAATTACATAACCACCTCCACCACTGAACAACCGATTTCCTCCCAAACTAGACAGCCACCATGCAGCCTCCATCCCAGTCAATACGATAGTCCAGCAGAGAAGGCATCCACAGCGCGGGAGAATGACAGCACCAGATGACTCACATTCACCTATTGCTCATCTGTCTTCTCTAGAGTGCTGCTGCTCTGTTACTACTACTATTACTACTTCTTACTTTCTGTCTGATCTGAGAATCAGGAAGTTCAGAGCGAGCAGCTGCACTGTAGAAGAGACAGATAGGTTTCAGATGATGGGATCTCTATCGCTTGGATCATGGATAGGTGAGTGAGCGTTTGCCATCTGCTGCTATCATTCTTGCTGCAGCTGTGGTTCTCTGTGGGAAGGGAGGGAGGAGTGGGCAGCGGCAGAGCGCACAGTAGCAGGAGGGGGACCTAGGAGGAGAGCCTGGCTCTGAAGACAATCAGCAGCGCACGGCATCATTGGACAAGACAAGACAAATAACATTTATATTGCGCTTTTCTCCTGGCGGACTCAAAGCGCCAGAGCGGCAGCCACTAGGACGCACCCTATAGGCAGTAGCAGTGTTAGAGAGACTTGCCTAAGGTCTCCCACTGAATAGGTGCTGGCTTACTGAATAGGCAGAGCCGAGATTCGAACCTTGGTCTCCTGTGTCAGAGGCAGAGCCCTTAAAGGGACTCCGAGCAGTGACTGTGGGTATGCCTTTAAGCATACCCACAACTAATTAATTATATCCTCACACCTACCAGCATGATGTTTGTAATTATATCCCCCTGGGTTCCTTATATTTCATTGCATTGTGCTGAATCGAGCTGCCGACTTTGGAGAAAAGTCGTCCTGTGTAATACTGTAAAAATGTAACTATGGAAAGATGCATATCATTTTGAAGCTCTCTTTCTCCTCTTTTCAATGATAGATAAACTGCCACCCTAAGCCTTTTAGTTTTCGCTATTATCGCGATTCGAAATTGCTGTGGCCACGATTTCGATTGCGAAAATAGCGAAAACTAAAAGGCATAGGGCGGCGATTTATATATCATTGGAAAGAGGAGAAAGAGAGCTTTAAAATGATATGCATCTTTCCATAGTTAGTGCACTGCTCAGAGTCCCTTTAACCATTATACCATCCAGCCACCGCTGACAGGATGGCGAGGGCTGGTTTATGTGCTGATGGGGCCCCTTTGACTCTGAATGGGGCCCCAAGCGACTGCTTTTGTTGCCTGGTCGGTAATCTGGCCCTGCGTGTAATACATTAATTTGGGATATTTAAAGCTTTGAGTACCTGACTAGAAAACGTGGCTCTGATGGGAATATAGTTTTATTAAATGATTTAGTGTTTATATTGTATTAGTTTGTGATTTAAACATTGTACTTTTTGGTTGACATGATTTTTAGTAAATAAGTGAGGCATCTGAATACATTTACACAATATCATTATTACTATTCTTAGAATTTACACTTGATCTTAAGTAATTTGTCATATTGTAGCTTATACCTCCTTCTCTGTTTTTTGTTTTGCCACCGATACAAAGACAGATGGTCACAGGAAGATTAGTGACCCGGGATAATCTGTAATTAGCATGTCGCATGCAGGCCTCAGAGAGGTCAGATTGTGTTCTCCAAGTGATGGCTTCTAAGATGTGATGCACCTTATCATGATGTAATTGAGAAAGCAGGGTGCACTTCAGCATGGCCAGCAACAAGGTGAGTCCAATGGGCATTATGTCCGAAATCAAATATGAAAGAGCAGGTCTCATAAATGTTTATTTTTACAGTGATTAGTGTGATTATATATATTATAAGGTTAAATGCATGGAGGAACACCGCAGAATTATTTTTAGGAGCTTGAATCTTTATATAGACATTTAGCATGTGTAAAGCCATTAGCAAAGTGTTAGCATAGTGCTACACAGAATACATATGTAATATTTTGTCTAGAGTGTGTAAAAAATAGTATCTTTGTTTTACACAGCTTTCATCTATTTTTATTTTATTTATGTATTTATTTATTTTTTGTGTGCCTTATTATTATTTATTATAAAATGAAAATCTAGCAATATCAACAGAATTTTTATGAATGATGCTTAGCCTTTGTTCATAATATTGATGCTTTAACAGACTTGCTTGTGTATTTTATACTTGGGAGATCATGAAAATGCCACTTAAACTTAAGCCATGTGTAAATGTTACATATTTTTTCTGCACAGCCATTGCTTTCGTAAGTGTGAACCTTTACATTCATTAGTTCATTGGTACTCACAAAATGGAATCTACAGTTCAAACATGGATACAGATGCAGGATTATAAGTGTACGACTATAGCTGTACAAGTACGTGATACCACAGGAGTGCAAGCTCATTTAGTATACTTCCCAGTCCTAGAACAGGACATGAGAGGAGCACAGCATAGTTAGGATGTGTGAACTTACCTGTACCTGATGACAGAGGAGGACACTGGTGTAGACAGATAAGTAGTGGGAAGATCCAGTAAATTGGGAAGCCATTCACTCGGCTGTCAAATATCAGTACATAGACTGATGGGCTTTAGTAGTCATTTAGGTGCTTCACTTAAAAAAAATGATGTGGGCACTGACCTCCATTTTGGTATTTATGCAGATAAAGTTTTGTTCTACTGAAACAGGCAGGATTCAGTTTTGCCATTAGCATGTTACAGTTTTTCGAGTCCTTAGTATGATTTTTTTAGGACACTATCTGCATGGAGTTAGTATGTTCTACCTATTCTTCCATGGGCTTCATCTGAGCATGCTAGTTTCCTGCCACATCCTAAAGCAGGGGTAGGGAACCTTGGCTCTCCAGCTGTGATAAAACTACAAATCCCAGCATGCATTTGCCTTTATTAATCATGACTTTGGCTGTCAGACTCCTGCAATGCATTGTGGGACTTGTAGTTCCTTAACAGCTGGAGAGCCAAGGTTCCCTACCCCTGTCCTAAAGCATACTGATTAGTTCAGTGGTTCCCCCTATAATTGGTCATTACCAGACTATAGTAGGAATATTAGACTATGACATAATTGAGGTACAGATTGTAAGATCCTCTGAGGTTTCAGTTAGTGACACGACTATATTCTTTGTAAAGCGCTTCAGAAGATGTCAGTTTTATGTAAATTTATAATAATAATAATAATATGAGAGATCCATGTAAAGCTAGGTATACATTTTTAATAAGTGGTAAACAATTGATATCCTGCTGTGTTCCACACTAGATAGTATATACGTTTTGATCAAATATGCCTCCCCTTGCTGTAGCATCTTTGTACTACTTGGTGAAGCATAAACTATACAGTTAGTCTTGTGCTGTCCCATAGAGAATCGCCTCAAATGATTAAAGAGATAATAGGGGTGACAGACAACACAATACAGGTAATATTCTGTGAGCAGGATGCATGATCAGGGTGGTTAAACAATGAGGATGCATGATCAGGGTGGTTAAACAATGAGGGAGGGGCCTGCCAAAGGCCTACAATCTAATAGGAGGGGTTGGTGACACGTTAGGAAGGGGCTGTTAAAGGAGATATAAACTATTCACTATACCCATTTTACCTTAAAGAGAATCTGTACTCTAAAACTCTTACAATAAAAAGCATACCATTCTATTCATTATGTTCTCCTGGGCCCCTCTGTGCTGTTTCTGCCTGCTGCAATCCTGGCTTGTAATTGCCATTTTTATGGAGTGTTTACAAACAAACGACATGGCTGCTAACCAGAGTGTGATAGGCTGAGAACAGCTCACTGTGTGACTCATACAGAGCTTGGAGAGGGTGTGTAAAGCTTCTGCCTATCACAAGCAGTGCTGCACATTCCACACATTCCAGCCTGAGCCCAACAGAGCCGACAGAGGAAAGAAGATAAGATTTATTACAGAGACAGTGCAACTAGAAAAGGCTGCAGTAAGCCAGAGCACATTAGAACAGGCATAGGAACTTATAGGATAGAAGAAATAAGGCTCACAATTTTAAATTTTATTAAAATTCTTTATTTATCCTTTTTTTTCAGCGTCAGGCACAATTCTTATATGTATGTATTGCTGTATATTGCTACATGTATACCTGCTCTCCCAGTAATGTTTAGCCTATGCTATGATGCCATGCAGCTTTCTCCCCCAGAGCCCTCTTGCTTGTTCATGTGATGTCCCTGCCCACTTCACATAGAAACATTTTTTTTTTCGATGGGCAAACACTGACTAAATAATTTATAACGGAATATTGTAAAAATAAGGAATTGTATTCATTAAGGTATATACAGTACAGTAAAGATCCTCTTTAAGTCATTTTCACATTGTAATTTAACATTTTGAAAAGTTCATGAGAATATATCAGATTTTCACAAGATAGAGAATTCTGTAAAAATGAAAACGTTTACAAAAATATATTTTATCATGATAATTGACTTCATTACATTTCATGAAAATGTCTTTGGCCATGTCCATCATATATAACAGTCCCATCTGCAAGAGTGTGAAACTTTTGAAAAACAATAGCCATATTCTCTCATCTCTACTCATTACCAGAGTGCAATAAAACAATAATCAAGAAGAGATAGAATGTATAGAGAAGAGTGCAGCTTGGTACTATTTGGGGTGCTGGCAACCACTGCCACATCTTGCACCCCCAACTTGTCAGGATAAGTATTGCACTTAATTGTATATATGGATTTTCATATGCATTTGCTCTTTGTTGGCAATAAAACATCTGATTAGTGCTAAGCTGGACTCTTCTCTCCTTTGTTTATGCATTACTGAATCTCAGTTTGCATTGAGAACACTCAGCATATCGAAGATTACAACATGGATGGACAGTCTTTTAGTGCCTGTTCTGTTCATGTCACGTTCTGTGTGCCTGCCCATCCTCTTTTTCTCCCTCATTGTTGAGAGTTAGAATGTACATTCATAAAATACAATCAGCATTAGCCAATCCTCTCATAACTGGCATTTCAGCTTCTGGTAGCTGAATCATAGCTTAGTGGCCTTTAAAGAGGAACTCCAGTGAAAATAATGTAATAAAAAAGTGCTTAATTTTAACAATAATTATGTATAAATGATTTAGTCAGTTTGCCCATTGTAAAATCTTTTAAATCCCTGATTTATATTCTGACATTTATCACATGGTGACATTTTTACTGCTGGCAAGTGATGTAGCTGCTGCTTGCTGTTTTGGCAGTTGGAAACAGCTTTAAACAGCTATTTCCCAGTTCCCACAGTGCAACAGGGTTCACAGACAGGAAATTGCCAAGAGTACTGTACTCAGAATTTCTTTGTGGGAGGGGTTTCACCACAATATCAGCCATACAGCGTCCCGTGATGGTCTGTTTGTGAAAAGGAATATATTTATCATGTAAAAGGGGTATCAGCTACTGATTGGGATAAAGTTCAATTATTGGTCGGATTTTCTTCAGTGTCATGCAGGTTCCAATGGCTAGATGTCTAAATTTTCATTGCAGTGGCAGCCTTTTTGTATGGGTCACACTAGGGATGAGTGAGCAAAATTCACAAGTTAGGTCTCGCCACGAATCAGACCCAGTCACAACATATGCAACATGAACAATAGGAACACCCAAAACTTCTTGAGTTAAAAAACACTGTAGAAACTAGAGGAATTAATTTATAATAAGATGTGGACAGAATTGCGTACATTTTAAATGTTTAAATTACTACAGGTTTGAATTATCAGTTAATCTGAACTCACAGTAGGTCATAAGGTGCGTACACACGCACTACAGAAGCCAACGATGGGTCCGTCGGACCCTCCCGCTGGGCGGACTTTCAGCAGACATGCGGACTGATAAGGCTGTTCTTGAACGATCCGCTGGCTTGTGTAGTGCGTGTGTACGCACCTATAGGCTATTACTGCAGGGCCCTTTAAAGTTGTATTTTGGGTACCTTACACAATCAGAAGGATAGCAGCAGTCCCACAACTTCACTTTCCTCCAAATGGTACTGTTATGATCGCTTCTGCAGCGTTTACTGCTGACTGCAGTGGTATTGCAAACCAAACAGTTCTAATGTCATTACATGCATTTGCTTGCATAGTTTGGTTTGCACTTAAACTAGTTGCTGATTCCATCTGCAGTCGCTCTGAAGTTAATGACAGTTTAATATGCTTTTGTGTAAACAAACATTGTCTGCTGCAGTGGAGGGGCGGTCCCTTTCCTGCAGGCTGCATATCATTGTCTGCCTTTTCCTGCTATCAGCCTGTGATTAATTACCATTCACTTGTGTGGGAATCTGCAGGTCTGCTCCCATTGGATGACCTCAGTATAAAGAACTGCTTCCTGCAATGTCTCATGGGCTATCATAGTTTCAGACTCTATCTGTTACTCTGCTCGTGCCCCACCTCGTTCCTGGTCCGTGTGGACTGCGCTGACTCCTGCGAAGGGGTCAGCGAGTCCTCCTAGTTCTGCTCTTGTTCTAGAAGTTGCTACTTGCTTGTCTTGTGTCATATATTGGTTCATCGCCAATATATACGCATACTTGCGCATTTTGTTATTTTCCTTGTATTCGTGTTACGTTAATATATCAGTGTCGCTGATATATACGTACACGAACTGTTTATTTCCTGTGTTCAGTTAGTTTTCCAGCACGTTTTGGTAGTTTGCGCGTATCGTGAACACCCGTGCTGAGCTAGTTATCCTGTTCCTGGTCCTGTTTGTGGATTGCGTTCATCTCTGCGAAGAGATAACGAATCCTTCTGAATCCTGTTCCTGGTCCTGTTTGTGGATTGCGTTCATCTCTGCGAAGAGATAGCGAATCCTTCTGAGTCCTGTTCCCTGTATTACTTCAGTCTTAGTCAGAGTTCCTGCTTATGTCATATATCGGTTCATTGCCAATATATACATATGTTAGTCAGACGTTACGAATAGTTTCATTGATAGCTGTAATTGTAATACGCTAGGAAAACATACTTATTGTATATTTATCTGTGTTACGTTCATCTATCTCGATCCTGCTATTTCCTGTCTCTCCTGTCCTGTCTTTGTGAGGCACGCCATCGCCGCAACGCATTGGCTGCCTCATTCCAGTCTGTCTGGTTTTGGACGCTTGCTGTCGCTAAGTAATCGCTAGCTAGCAAGCGTTCATTCTGTCTACCTGTCCTGATCTCCTCAGTCCTGGTTTATGCGCTCAGCGCTACTTTGCGCTGAGACGTTATTACGAAAGTGTTTGTGGCTGTTCAGATCTGCACCGGCTCTGTGCACCACAATCTCCTATTGGAGTCAGTCCTCTCCTCCACTAAACTGGGGATATCCTGATCCCTTGTGCTGGTGTGTGTACCTCCTTCACGTCAGCTTATGTGTTGTATGCTGACTGTGGAGATTACACCCCCAAGCTTAACATTATGATAGCCCCATTACCAATCCCCATTGTGGGGGGGGTTCCCAGCAAAAATGACACTGTTTGTTATGGTTCCTGTTCCTTTAAGAAATTTGAGAAGCTCAATTCTGAAACAGAAAATGAGTTTTTTTCTGAATGTGCCAGGTTCCTGGCCAATCCTGAGCTCCAGGCTACTCCTGTTTCAACGTGGGCCCCCCAGCTAGTTTATGTTTTATTTAAGGGAAGATTGTTTCAGTGGGCCTACGATGTCTTGGATCATACCAATTTAAAAGAAAGACCACTGGAATTTCTAGCGTTTGTGATCCATAACTGGCTGCGCAAAACCGATTTGCCTAGCCCTTTTGATAAGCTCCTGGCAGCTTGTCAATCAGCTGCTCCTTCTACTGCCTACAAAAATAATCAGCAAGCAGATAATTGTTCTGATAACTTTTCTTCTGCTAAGGCAGCAGGGTCTAAAGCCAAACGTAAACGCTCCAAAAGAAAAGCATTACAATCAGCGGAGTCGTTGCCCTTGGCGACTGCGCATCAGATCTGTAATGAGACTCCGCCAGTAGCAGATAATGAAATTCAGTCACCATTCAGGGGAGTCAAATGGACCTATGAAACTACTAATGAACTTTCATTGCTAGCCAGGGAAAATAAAAGTTCTTGTTTAAATGAATTATCTGAATATGATTATGAAGATATATTACAGAGTATTGAACAGATCAATTTATTCGTGCAGCAAGGGAAATTTGCATACACTACAGTTCAACACTTGCTACAGGTATTGGAAATCCTTAGGAATAAGAAATCGGCCAATTACCTGCTAAATAACCCAATGTATGTTTCTGCCACTAACACGTTTGCAAACTATGATCAGCCGGAATGCTCAGCTGTTAAATATGCATGGGATCCTCCATTTGAGAAAGGAGAGATGGAAGCCCTGGTCTATGAATGGAAGAAAGATGCAAGTTCATTTTGTCAGTTTTACAGTGCAAAGAGTGAATTAGTATTGAATGCATGCATTAAGTCTGCCTATAACCTAATAAAAACCGGTGTGTGTGGGTATGACTTTGTGGCTCCATTGATCGATGTGTGGAGAATGATTCTGGACGATTTTTATGCGATTCAATCAGTTGATACCAGGGAAGACACACTGTCTAGTGGAGATTGTTCCACTTCCTCAGTTCCTGAGGACTCGCCTGCTTCAGCACCTTTGGCTGATTCAGCGAGTGATTCAGAGCTCCTTTTGTGTGAAATTGAAGTTCCTGTAATTCCACCCTGTACCATGGATAACTCAGTGTTACTTCCCAGTAAGACAGAAATTACTAATACTTCCTTAATCTTGCCATGCACAAATTTCTCAGCAGAGGACCCAGAGGTCCTGCTGACTTCTGAGTCCAGCTTAGCCAGTACTCATGAGTCTTTGTTCAGTGAAACAGACACCAGAAAAATCTTGCCTGTCTCTGCAAATACTTCTGCAGAAATTACCTGTGTTAATAAAGTTCAACTCCTGTCTGATCCAGCAGATGCCAATAGATGCACTACATCAGTTTCTGAGTCCCAGCAATCCTGTCCAGAAATCTCAGAACCCCAACATCTGAATTTTCCAATTTCACAATTGAATGGTGATTTAGATGCGCAAACATTGTGTTTTGATCTTCCTGTTTCTACACCTCACTCTAGTCTCATGAATAACTCACAGCGTCTGCTATGTGAGTCCGAAATCGCAGAATTATTACCGTGTTCAGAAAATGTTCCAGTGAACTTGCCCTGTACCATGAATTGTGCAGTAGATCTCTCCAATGAAACTCAGGTCACAGAATCATTATGCTGTCCAGCAGGTGCTTCCATGGTTTTGCCCTGCAATGTAGACTGTTCGGTGATCCTGTCCAGTGAAGCTGTGGTCACAGAGTCTTATGCTTCACCCAGTACTTGGGATACTTCAAACCCTCTAGCAGAACAGTCTGAGGCACTGCTTACCTCAGTTGGTGTTACAGTAATATTCACTTGTCTAGCAGCTGTTTTGGAATTACAGTCTGCTCTAATAAAACTTGATGAATTTCTGCCCAGCGAAGCAGAAGCCATTGAAATATTGTCCTCGTCAGCAAGTGTGTCAGATACCTTGCCCTGTACACAGTCTGATTTAACCAATGTTGTTGAGTCCCTCTCCAGTGTTGTAACAGCCGAGGAACTCCAGCCCTGTCCTCTGAATGTTTCAAAAGTCTTGCCCTGTAACATGGATAATTCTGACTCGCTGGAAAAAATAATAGAAATCTCAGAATTTCAGTCCGGGTTAATGAGTGTTTCTGAAACCCAGCCCTGTATCCTGGAAAATTCTGGTTCTCTGGCCGGTGTGGCAGAAATTCCTGAGTCCCCTTCCTGTCCAGTGAGTTACTCAGTTTTGCCTAGTTCAGTGGGGATTGCTGCACTACTGACTTGTTTTGCAGCCCTTCATGAGCTCCAATCCAGTGTATTTGATGAGTCTCTGTCTAGTCCAGAAGAAGTTATGGGAACCCTGTCTAGTTCGGTGCATACATCAGAAGATTTGTCCTGTCTTGTAAATGCCCCTGAACATGATTTGTTAATAACTTTGCTGGAATCAGAGACATCTAAGTCTAATCCTGCATTTTTTAGTGACAATCCAGTAACTGTGAAGTCTAGTCATGATGATTTTTTTTTGCCCAGTCCTGGTTTCGTTCCTACCTTGACTGACTTTGAGGTTTGCAGTTCCTTGACATGCCCAGAAGTCTCTCTTGTGCCAGTGTGCCCAGATGTGCTTCGTATGCCAGAATGCCCAAGTGTGTCTGTGTTGGCGTGCTCACACGCTTCCCTAGTGGAGACATGTTCTGATGTTGCCGGTTGGCCTGCATGCCCGGAGATGGTTCTGGTCCCTAAAAACCCTGATCTTGATGTTTGTCCTTGTGACCCTGACTCTAGAGTTGCCCTGGGTTCCATAGGGGTTCTTGATGGTTCTCCATGTGAGCCTAAGGGGCGTTCTGACCTGTGGGGATCTGTTTGGAGCTTCCAAGTGTTCTGGGAGATCTCTGAGGAAACTTGTCCTGGTACCTTGGACTGGTTCAACGGTGGGTTTTGTGTTGGTGGGGACAGTTCCGGTGGGCATTGCAAAGGCTTTGGCGTTTTTGGACAGTCCCGGGAAGGCGGTGGGTATCGCTCAGAGAGTTTCTGGGGGCTTTTCTCTGGAAGTCGTGGTTCTGATGGGTATCACACTGAGGCTTGTAGTGCTGACGGGCATGGTTCGGTAGGTTCTGGTTCCAATTGGTCTAGTTTTGGTGAGACTGATTTGGGAATTTGGTTTTGTCGGACGGATCCGACCTTCATGAATTTTCAGTCAGATCAGTTTGCTGGATTTCCCACTTCTGATTTTTTGGTTTGGGTGGTTCAGGAGAAATATGTCAGTTTTCATAGGCGTCCAGAGGCCGCGTTTAAGGGAGGGGGTACTGTTATGATCGCTTCTGCAGCGTTTACTGCTGACTGCAGTGGTATTGCAAACCAAACAGTTCTAATGTCATTACATGCATTTGCTTGCATAGTTTGGTTTGCACTTAAACTAGTTGCTGATTCCATCTGCAGTCGCTCTGAAGTTAATGACAGTTTAATATGCTTTTGTGTAAACAAACATTGTCTGCTGCAGTGGAGGGGCGGTCCCTTTCCTGCAGGCTGCATATCATTGTCTGCCTTTTCCTGCTATCAGCCTGTGATTAATTACCATTCACTTGTGTGGGAATCTGCAGGTCTGCTCCCATTGGATGACCTCAGTATAAAGAACTGCTTCCTGCAATGTCTCATGGGCTATCATAGTTTCAGACTCTATCTGTTACTCTGCTCGTGCCCCACCTCGTTCCTGGTCCGTGTGGACTGCGCTGACTCCTGCGAAGGGGTCAGCGAGTCCTCCTAGTTCTGCTCTTGTTCTAGAAGTTGCTACTTGCTTGTCTTGTGTCATATATTGGTTCATCGCCAATATATACGCATACTTGCGCATTTTGTTATTTTCCTTGTATTCGTGTTACGTTAATATATCAGTGTCGCTGATATATACGTACACGAACTGTTTATTTCCTGTGTTCAGTTAGTTTTCCAGCACGTTTTGGTAGTTTGCGCGTATCGTGAACACCCGTGCTGAGCTAGTTATCCTGTTCCTGGTCCTGTTTGTGGATTGCGTTCATCTCTGCGAAGAGATAACGAATCCTTCTGAATCCTGTTCCTGGTCCTGTTTGTGGATTGCGTTCATCTCTGCGAAGAGATAGCGAATCCTTCTGAGTCCTGTTCCCTGTATTACTTCAGTCTTAGTCAGAGTTCCTGCTTATGTCATATATCGGTTCATTGCCAATATATACATATGTTAGTCAGACGTTACGAATAGTTTCATTGATAGCTGTAATTGTAATACGCTAGGAAAACATACTTATTGTATATTTATCTGTGTTACGTTCATCTATCTCGATCCTGCTATTTCCTGTCTCTCCTGTCCTGTCTTTGTGAGGCACGCCATCGCCGCAACGCATTGGCTGCCTCATTCCAGTCTGTCTGGTTTTGGACGCTTGCTGTCGCTAAGTAATCGCTAGCTAGCAAGCGTTCATTCTGTCTACCTGTCCTGATCTCCTCAGTCCTGGTTTATGCGCTCAGCGCTACTTTGCGCTGAGACGTTATTACGAAAGTGTTTGTGGCTGTTCAGATCTGCACCGGCTCTGTGCACCACAATCTCCTATTGGAGTCAGTCCTCTCCTCCACTAAACTGGGGATATCCTGATCCCTTGTGCTGGTGTGTGTACCTCCTTCACGTCAGCTTATGTGTTGTATGCTGACTGTGGAGATTACACCCCCAAGCTTAACAGGTACCATTTCTGTCAATATCAGAATAAGTTTTATTTGCTAAGCATGATGGGTTGTACCTGGAATTGGTTTTGTCACATACAGGGAAGATACAGGGCTCAAAGTAAGAAGACAGTACGCAATGAACAGCACACATGAGCAGGCTTACAAAGAGTGTCCATAAATACTTTATCCGTAGCAATAACAACCAGGATGCAGAAACTGCGGCCTCAGCCCAAGGGGGAAAGGGGGGGGGTATAAACGCGTGGGGGTGGGGCCGTGTAGACAGTTCATGAGATTGACAACAGAGGGGGAAAAAGTGTTTCTATGCCTTTTAGTCCAGGTAGAGATGGCTCAAAACCTCTGGCCTGATAGGAACCAGCTAAAGAAATTGTAGCTTGGGTGCGACGGGTCATTGGCAATATTCATTTCTCTGGAGCACAGTCTGGACTTGTGAAGGAAATCCAGTGGGGAAACGGTTTTCCAGTGATCCTTTCAGCTGATCTGAGTTTGCTGTTGATATTGTTGATATGCAGTTATTTGTGTAGAGGGTAGACAGGATCAGTGATAAGACACAGCCTTGTTGGGCTCCAGTTAGTGTTGGTGACTCTTGGTTTAGAGGAAAGATTGACAACATGAGACCTATTTGTGAGGAAGTCTGTAATCCATAAGCAAAGGGTGGGGTGGACATCAAGTTTGGCGAGGTTGTCCTGTAGAATGCAGGGGCTGATGGTATTGAAAACTGGGCTAAAGTCCAGAAGGAGAATACTTGCATATGAGTCCGGTCTCTCCAGGTGGTCAATGATTAGCTCCAGGCAAATGTTGATGGTGTCATCAGTGGACCTGTTTGCTATATACGCAAACTGGACCAGATCCAGGAGGGCCAAATGTCGAGTATTTAAGAAGGGACAGGATCAATCTTTCAAGGGTCTTCATGACAACAGATGTTAGGGCCATGGGCCTGAAGTTGTTGAGGTTGGAGACACCTTGCTTTTTAGGTACAGGGATGATGGTGCACTTCTTGAAGCATGCAAGGACCTTGCCTTCACATAGGGACTTGGCGTAGATGGAGGTGAGGATGGGAACCAGTTTTAAGGCTCTCTCTCTCTCTCTCTCTCTCTCTCTCTCTCTCTCTCTCTCTCTCTCTCTCTCTCTCTCTCTCTCTCTCTCTCTCTCTCTCTCTCTCTCTCTCTCTCTCTCTCTCTCTCTCTCTCTCTCTCTCTCTCTCTCTCTCTCTCTCTCTCTCTCTCTCTCTCTCTCTCTCTCTCTCTCTCATATGCAGTAGGGAATTGCAGATTTTCAAAACAGCTTATATACCATAGCTGGGATTTGAACCCAGAACCTAGTGTGTAGTAGGTATCTGTCTTACCCTCTAGACCATGACCCACACTACATGCTAAAGCTGCCGGTAGCATAAACCATACTTCCATTATGATCAATTCGATAGAAAAAGTAGCATGATTAAGGATTTGTACTTTTTGAAAAGCATGCTTATTTATATACCATAGCTGGGATTTGAACCCAGAACCTAGTGTGTAGTAGGTATCTGTCTTACCCTCTAGACCATGACCCACACTACATGCTAAAGCTGCCGGTAGCATAAACCATACTTCCATTATGATCAATTCGATAGAAAAAGTAGCATGATTAAGGATTTGTACTTTTTGAAAAGCATGCTTATATACCATAGCTGGGATTTGAACCCAGGACCTAGTGTGTAGTAGGTATCTGTCTTACCCTCTAGACCATGAACCACACTGCATGGAAATAGGTATCTGTCTTACCCACTAGTAAGGCTGAGGCTGGAGAGGCTGCAGCCTCAGGGCGCAGTGTAGGAGGGGGTGCACAATTCATTCAGCTGTCATTCCCAATTGTGTTTGAAGCAGAAAGAAATAAGAAAAGGTGATACATGGCAGCGACAGCAAGCCAGATAAGTAGAGATTAAGGTGTTGGGGGTGGGGGGGGGGCCTGGGGCACCTCTTAGTGTAATAGCAATCAGTGTGTGACAGCTGGGGTGGGAGGGATGGGGGGGCGCACTTTGCTGTCTCAGCCTTGGGTGCTGAAGGACCTTGTCCCACCTCTGACCACACTACATGCTAAAGCCTGGCCCTGAGTGTGGTTGATGGTCTAGAGCAGTGGTCCTCAAACTAAGGCCCGCGGGCCTAATGTGGCCCCCTAAGGCTTTCTTACCGGCCCCCCACACAGAAAATGTATTGCTTATAAATGCAGTCAGCTACATCTTTAAATATTGGTGGTCCACATATGGAATAGCAGTGCAGCACCCCCCATCCACATGGAAGCCAGAAAGCAGAAATTTTGCTGGTTTCCAATCAAATTCCACATCAGGTGACACTGCTGTCCAATTGGCTTGCAGATTGTCACCTGGGTATGCTTCACTGTCTGGTCCGCAAAGACTTCTACATCATTTTATGTTTACTCCGGCCCACCAGCGGTCTGAAGTATGTTGACCCGGCCCTCAACCCAAAATGTTTGGGGACCCCTGGTCTAGAGGGTAAGACAGATACCTACTACACACTAGGTTCTGGGTTCAAATCCCAGCTATGGTATATAAATAAGCATGCTTTTCAAAAAGTACAAATCCTTAATCATGCTACTTTTTCTATCGAATTGATCATAATGGAAGTATGGTTTATGCTACCGGCAGCTTTAGCATGTAGTGTGGGTCATGGTCTAGAGGGTAAGACAGATACCTACTACACACTAGGTTCTGGGTTCAAATCCCAGCTATGGTATATAAATAAGCATGCTTTTCAAAAAGTACAAATCCTTAATCATGCTACTTTTTCTATCGAATTGATCATAATGGAAGTATGGTTTATGCTACCGGCAGCTTTAGCATGTAGTGTGGGTCATGGTCTAGAGGGTAAGACAGATACCTACTACACACTAGGTTCTGGGTTCAAATCCCAGCTATGGTATATAAATAAGCATGCTTTTCAAAAAGTACAAATCCTTAATCATGCTACTTTTTCTATCGAATTGATCATAATGGAAGTATGGTTTATGCTACCGGCAGCTTTAGCATGTAGTGTGGGTCATGGTCTAGAGGGTAAGACAGATACCTACTACACACTAGGTTCTGGGTTCAAATCCCAGCTATGGTATATAAATAAGCATGCTTTTCAAAAAGTACAAATCCTTAATCATGCTACTTTTTCTATCGAATTGATCATAATGGAAGTATGGTTTATGCTACCGGCAGCTTTAGCATGTAGTGTGGGTCATGGTCTAGAGGGTAAGACAGATACCTACTACACACTAGGTTCTGGGTTCAAATCCCAGCTATGGTATATAAATAAGCATGCTTTTCAAAAAGTACAAATCCTTAATCATGCTACTTTTTCTATCGAATTGATCATAATGGAAGTATGGTTTATGCTACCGGCAGCTTTAGCATGTAGTGTGGGTCATGGTCTAGAGGGTAAGACAGATACCTACTACACACTAGGTTCTGGGTTCAAATCCCAGCTATGGTATATAAATAAGCATGCTTTTCAAAAAGTACAAATCCTTAATCATGCTACTTTTTCTATCGAATTGATCATAATGGAAGTATGGTTTATGCTACCGGCAGCTTTAGCATGTAGTGTGGGTCATGGTCTAGAGGGTAAGACAGATACCTACTACACACTAGGTTCTGGGTTCAAATCCCAGCTATGGTATATAAGCTGTTTTGAAAATCTGCAATTCCCTACTGCATGAGATGGATGAGAGAGAGAGAGAGAGAGAGAGAGATTGAGAGATTTTTTATGTCATTCCGGAAAATTCCGTCGGAATTAAAAAATTTCCGTGGAATTCCGTTTGAGAGGAATAGGAATTCCGATTTGACTACCGGAATCGGAATTGACGTAATTCCGGCCGGAATCACGGAATTTATAATTCCGCGGAATTTTCCGAGCATCCCTAACCTGGACTTGTTTTACATTGGATTGTATGAATTATGCTAAGAGACTCTAAATAACAGCATTCCAGTCACAGAATGGGTAGTAGGTAAAGTTGATTTAAAAACACTGAGATCTCCCGTTTCATGTTACAATTTATAAATGTGACCTTTGATAACGCAGGGATATTTTTAGATGTCTTGTGGATTTTCTACATTACAGACATTGTTACAAGTGTACATGCTTATTTATTTTTATTATTTATTTATTGTATTTATAAAGCGCCATCATATCATGGGCACTGTGAGTCAACCCACATGAAGGAACACCAATCCTATGTTAATCTGATAACAGAAGGACAGAATACACTGTTTTATTTAATACCCAATTATTGTCCAAACTTACTTATATGAATGAGCTATAAAAAGCCATTCTGTGACTGTTCTAACCAATAATGATAATTGCAGACATCAAAGCAGAAGTTAGACGATAAGGACTCCAAGAATAAAGCTGAAAACAAAAAATCAAAGGGGAAAAAAGAAGAAACCACAGACTCTGGAGAAAAATCACAAGGTGAGAACAAATGTAGAGAATTTGACACGTGGATAACCGGGGGTCCAGCTGTTCCTATACATGGATCAGCACTAGAAATCTTATATTGACTATTGTAAAATCCAAGTTGATTGTGACACCAGTTCATTCATACTGCATCGTGCTTTGCTTGGACCATAACTGGAAACATTGGCTGCTATGTATATTTTGTTTTCTGTTGCTCACATTCACATCTTAGAATTCTACCATTGTGCCCTACAAATACAGTGGTAAATAGAGGGTTTTTTTTTAACCTATATTGATTTTGCTTTGAAAAAGATAGTTTTGTATTTGTCATTCTAGCTGTGCAGAATCATTTGGCAAAACTGGATTGCATTTACATTTGCCAATGCTTTTAAATATATAAAGGGATGGACCATCAGAAATAAGCAAACCAATGGATGACATCAGTACTGAATGGTCAGAAAACTGTGGCTGGTCACCAACTTTGTCAACATTGAATGGCCAATCAGACATTTTTTGTCTGTTAAGGTCCATCTCTTAAAGAGACTCCGTAACAAAAATTGCATCCTGTTTTTTATCATCCTACAAGTTCCAAAAGCTATTCTAATGTGTTCTGGCTTAATGCAACACTTTCTGCTATCACAGTCTCTGTAATAAATCAATGTATCTTTCCCCTGTCAGACTTGTCGGCCAGTGTCTGGAAGGCTGCCAAGTTCTTCAGTGTTGTGGTTCTGCTATGAATTCCCCCTTTCAGGCCCCTCTCTGCACACTGCCTGTGTGATATTTAGATTAATGCAGCTTCTCTCTGCTCTCGTATCTTTTACAAGCTGGATAAAGTGTCCTCTGAGCTGGCTGGGCTTTCACATACTGAGGAAATTCAGACAAGGGCAAAGCTGTTTGCAGGAAGAAAAGAGCAGCCTGAAACTTCAGTGCATGAGAGCAGAAGGGGGAAAGAAACACACAAATGATCTCTTGAGATTCAAAAGGAAGGGTGTATACAGCCTGCCTGTGTATGGATGTATTTTCTATGTGTGGACATGCTGTACATCAACCTACTTCCTGTTTTGGTGGCCATTTTGTTTGTTTATAAACAAACTTTTTAAAACTGTTTTTAACCACTTTTAATGCGGCGAGGAGCGGCGAAATTGTGACAGAGGGTAATAGGAGATGTCCCCTAACGCACTGGTATGTTTACTTTTGTGCGATTTTAACAATACAGATTCTCTTTAAACAAATTAATGTTCTGACTGAAACATGGTTTCAGCAGTCCTGCTAACTCCAGCCCTAGTTAACGCTGCTAGCCGCCGGGGTTAAAGAGAAACTCCAACCAAGAATTGAACTTTATCCCAATCAGTAGCTGATACTCCCTTTTACATGAGAAATAGAATGATTTTCACAAACAGACCATCAGGGGGCGCTGTGTGACTGATTTTGTGCTGAAACCCCTCCTACAAGAGGCTCTGAATACCGCGGTACTCCTGGCAAACTGCCACAATGTAACAATGTTCACAGACAGGAACTGGCTGTTTACAGCTGTCTAACAGCTAGAAACAGCTAAATAACCTGCCCACAGTAACAATGTCACCATGTAATAAATGTCAGAATGTGAATCTGGGAGAGGAAAGATTTTACAATGAGCAAACACTGACTAAATCATTTATACATAATTATTGTAAAAATGAAGCACTTTTTTTATTACATTATTTTCACCGGAGTTCCTCTTTAAGCTATACAATAGTGCAACTCCGGTGCCCGCATTACACAGTCTGCACCAATATGGCGGTGCCCAATTCACCAGGCACACTTTGTGCCCAATTTACCCGCTAAATAATAGGGGTTCAGAATGCAATGTTATTAACACATACCAAGCCAGATATATGGGTAAGCTAGTGAAACTGCTTGAATGTTTTTTTGGAATTAAAAGGCTCACCAAGTGCAAACCAGTGTAAATACACATACAAACCAATGTAAACAAAACATACAAATGCAATGCAAATAGTGCTCTTGGTAGGAATCCACCTGAACAAAGCTACATGATGTGAGTACTAACCATTCAGCTACCATGTGTACTGCCCGGTGCCCAATAAATAAAAAAACAGTTAGTAAATAAATATGCAAATTGGTTACATGATATTTTTTATGTCTTAAAATAGTTTATTTTTGTATTTTAAGCTGCAAAGAAAACAAAAAAGAAGAAAGATGAAGATGCTGATGAGAAAGAAGTAAAGAAAAAGTCAAAGACTTCTACTGAAGACAAAAAGGAGACTACAATATCAAATTTTAGTGCCACAAAAAATTCCAAACAAAAAGCAGGCAAGCTAAAATGTTATATTCAATGTTTTCATAATGACCAACAGAGTAGGGCTGCTAGGCTTTGTTCACATCTAAAATCGAAATTGCTGACGGACGCATTTTGCGATTTGTGCACGATTTTTTTCCCTCCCAGCGTTTAACTGTGCGCTACGATTTTGTGTATAGTGCTTTTTCAAAGCGTTTTTGCAGAGAGATTTGTTTTTTCGCTTTGACCTGGAAAATAATAAATACACTGTATTTATTCTTAAAAGTGTGAACGCAATCGCCACATACAACGCTTTTTGAGCATTTTGCTCGTTTCATGTACCTTCCATTGTAGCAAAATCACCCCAAAATAGTACAGGCAGTGCTTTGGTCAGCGGAAAGCAGACGCAACGCACTGATATGAACTGCCCCATGAGAAATCATTGCACAAACGCTTTTAAGGCGATTTTGAAAAATCGCCGGAGCTTAAAAAACAGCAAAAACGCCCTAGGTGTGAACACGCCCTTAAAGTGAGAGGTATATGGAGGCTGCCATAATTATTTCATTTTAAGCAATACTAGTTGCCTGGTTATTCTGCTAATCCTCTGCCTCTAATACTTTTAGCCATAGGCCCTGAACAAGCATGCAGCATATTAGGTGTTTCTGACATTATTATCAGATCTGACAAGATTATTTGCATGCTCATTTCTGGTCTGATTCAGACACTACTGCAGCCGAACAGACCAGCAGGGCCGCCAGGCAACTAGTATTCCTTAAAAGTAAATAAATATGGCAGCCTCCATATACCGCTCACTCCAGTTGAAGTGAAACACTACTTTTGTTGGGAAGTGAAGTCATCTAGCTATTTAGTGTTTCGCTGTGGGCCACCTCTTACCAACAGTGACTTTGTAACAGAAAAGGAATTAACCGATTGATTGATAGGCGAACAAGGGAAAATGTGCATACACATTATTCTACATTTCTACCCTGTCTGTTGTGCTTATAATAACGCAATACCCATCTTTCATGTTTATTTCTTTATACTTGGCCATTCCACTGTATATATTTATATGTGCTTTAGGAAGGATCCCTCTGGATCCAAAACAGGCTGCTTGACATTTGTTCGGAGTTTGAGTGGCCACTTCTGTATTTACATTTATCATAAGAAAGAGCATAGATGTTGGAATTATCAATGACTGAAATATGGATTCATAAAATGAACATAGGCATTTCTACATTATGCTGACACAAACCATTTCAGTAAACTGCTGCTCAAAGGAAGCAAGGGGCTTTCTGGTGCTATAGTATTTGTATGAATTGCCAGAGCATTGGCACAGCATCCCCATACATTTACTGGCTAGTGACAGTGCAGCTATCCCACTAGCTTAGTAGTCCACCTTCCACTGAAACATTTCTGGAGCCTCCCCAGGAATTGTTGAATATTGCAATACTGAAATGCATCAGTTGGCATATACAGGATCTTCTCAAAAAATTAGCATATTGTGATAAAGTTAATTTTTTTCTGTAATGTGCTCATAAACATTAGACTTTCATATATTTTAGATTCAAATACACACAACTGAAGTAGTTCAAGCCTTTTATTGTTTTAATATTGATGATTTTGGCATACAGCTCATGAAAACCCACATTTCCTATCTCAAAAAATTAGCATATTTCATCCGACCAATAAAAGAAAAGTGTTTTTAAAACAAAAAAGTCAACCTTCAAATAATTATGTTCAGTTATGCACTCAATACTTGGTTGGGAATCCTTTTGCAGAAATGACTGCTTCAATGCGGCGTGGCATGGAGGCAATCAACCTGTGGCACTGCTCAGGTGTTATGGAGGCCCAGGATGCTTCGCTAGCGGCCTTAAGCTCATCCAGAGTGTTGGGTCTTGCGTCTCTCAACTTTCTCTTCACAATATACCACAGATTATCTATGGGGTTCAGGTCAGGAGAGTTGGCAGACCAATTGAGCACAGTAATACCATGGTCAGTAAACCATTTACCAGTGGTTTTGGCATTGTGAGCAGGTGCCAGGTCATGCTGAAAAATGAAATCTTCATCTCCATAAAGCTTTTCAGCAGATGGAAGCATTAACCCACTTTTGAACCAGAAACAGCGGCAGAAGCGCCTGACCTGGGCTTCCGAGAAGCAGCACTGGACTGTTGTTCAGTGGTCCAAAGTACTCGGATGAAAGCAACTTTTGCATGTCATTCGGAAATCAAGGTGCCAGAGTCTGGAGGAAGACTGGGGAGAGGGAAATGCCAAAATGCCTGAAGTCCAGTGTCAAGTACCCACAGTCAGTGATGGTCTGGGGTGCCATATCAGCTGCTGGTGTTGGTCCACTGTGTTTTAACAAGGGCAGGGTCAATGCAACTAGCTATCAGGAGATTTTGGAGCACTTCATGCTTCCATCTGCTTAACCACTTGCCGACCAGTGGATTTTACACTGATCGGTGCTGCGTGGGCTCTACAGCCCGCAGCACCGATCAGGAGTCCAGCAGGGCGATCAGACTACCCCCCTTTTTTCCCCACTAGGAGGATGTCCTGCTGGGGGGGTCTGATCGCCGCCGGCCATCTGCGTTTTGCGGGGGGGGGGGCTTCTCAAAGCCCCCCTCCGCAGCCATTTCTGCCCTCACGCTCCTTACCTCCCTCCCTCCCTCTCTCCGTAATGCGCAGGACGGAGTTCCGTCCTGCGCATTGAAGGATAGGCTTCAGCCTATCATATGCCGGCGATCCCCGGCCAATCAGAGGCCGGGGATCGCCGATCTGCCTTACGGCGCTGCTGCGCAGCAGCGCCGTATGATGTAAACAGCGGGGATTTCTTCCCCGCCTGTTTACATTTTGCCGGAGAGCTGCGATCGGTGGCTCTCCGGCTGTTCACGGAGACACCCTCCGTGAACTGACATGGAAAGGCCGCTCGATCGAGCGGCCGTTTCCATGGTAACCCGCAGACGACCAGTTTACGCCAATCGGCGTTAGCTGGTCGTCAAGAGGTTAAAAGCTTTATGGAGATGAAGATTTCATTTTTCAGCACGACCTGGCACCTGCTCACAGTGCCAAAACCACTGGTAAATAGTTTACTGACCATGGTATTACTGTGCTCAATTGGCCTGCCAACTCTCCTGACCTGAACCCCATAAAGAATCTGTGGGATATTGTGAAGAGAAAGTTGAGAGACGCAAGACCCAACACTCTGGATGAGCTTAAGGCCGCTATCGAAGCATCCTGGGCCTCCATAACACCTGAGCAGTGCCACAGGCTGATTGCCTCCATGCCGCATTGAAGCAGTCATTTCTGCAGAAGGATTCCCGACCAAGTATTGAGTGCATAACTGAACATAATTATTTGAAGGTTGACTTTTTTTTGTTTTAAAAACACTTTTCTTTTATTGGTCGGATGAAATATGCTAATTTTTTAAGATAGGAAATTTGGCTTTTCATGAGCTGTATGCCAAAATCATCAATAATAAAACAATAAAAGGCTTGAACTACTTCAGTTGTGTGTATTTGAATCTAAAATATATGAGTCTAATGTTTATCAGTACATTACAGAAAATAATGAACTTTATCACAATATGCTAATTTTTTTTAGAAGATCCTGTAAATCTGACTTCGACAGACACAGATGTTTGTGGTACAGTAAGTGTAGAAAGATATAGCACTTTCACCAAGATGATGCTGAATTACAAAAACAAGCAGGTGCTGGTCTACTTTAGACCCCATGGGATTCCCCACAGATGCTCCCGCTCCTGTCTTAAAGCTTTTTTTTTTTACTCTTCACTCAATAAGTCAATCAGCAGCCAAGAGCATCTCAGGGCAGCGAGGGAAAAATGACTTGCTGCATCCGGGGCCTAGTACTCAGTATCAATTAATTTTTAACAGTGAGTGTGTTAGCGGCGTTAGTCTATGGGGAATCCCGCTGGGTCCCCTAAAGTACACTAGTACTAGCAAGTACAAAGTGAACAGGAAAAATACTTAAAGCAGTTGTCCTGAGCAACCAAGCTCATACTTTCAAGCACTCCTGAAGAGTGTGTGTGTGTGTGTGTGTGTGTGTGTGTGTCCTGGGGCCTCCTGGATCCTTGTACAGCCCACCATTCCAGCTCAGGGTTCCTCTTCAGCTCCTGGCTGCACTCCCAGCTGCGGAGCTTCACATCCAGTCTGAGCATGCCCAATTGAACAAAGTTGCTCATGCATAATTTTTTTTCTTCTCTGCACGAGTGCTTTGTTCTACTGGGCATGTGCAGAACTTACTTGTGCATGCCCAGTCCAGATTTGCTTGTCCATGGCCGTGCTTGCGGCCAGAAGAAACCTATTTGACTCCCTGATTCGAATAGGTAAAAAGGCTGGAATGGTGGGCTGTAGAAGAATCAGAAAGTGTCTGGACCATCCACTACTGAAGTGAGTATCTAACTTTTTTTTTTAATTCATCATTCCATTTACCCTTTAAATGGGACAATAATTCCAACTGGTTACATCAGGCAGTTTGCTTGCTGGTTACTTTAGTTTATGCATACGCTTGTAAATCAGCTGCACAGCATACCTAAAAAACATAGTCATGCATACAATAATTTTTGTCCAATATGAAAATACATTTCTTGAAATAAACAAAACAAAAATTGGAAAATCAGCTCTAAAATACATTATCTTTATTTAATCTGTATTAAAAACACAAAATTATGGCTCAGCAATGGGCCCTGATATGTTTGTGTGAGGGTGGCAAATGGAGTCTTAAAGGGACAGTATATTTAGACTTAGGTGCGGTTAAAATGTTTCAAAATGAGGATCCAGTCAAATATGAAATGCACTTACATCACTAATATTGGTCCTGTTTTTATTCACTGGAATGTCCTTTGCATTGTTTACATAAATAAACAACCCTCCTACTCTGGAGTGTGTGATGAAGTGTTAGAGAATTGATATCACTGAGGCAGGGGCCAGACTTGTCTATTTTCTTGCGCATTTTCTGCACATAAAAATGCATTTAAACTGAACTTACATTAATCAATGGGCTAGTTCACACTTGAATGTGTTTTTCGCCTGCAAAAAAAAAACCCTGACACCTTGCAGCATAATACTGCCCATTGTGTGTGTTTTCTCTGTCAATTACATTGGTAATTACATTGGTAGAAAACAGGACTGTTGGAATGGAGAGCTCAGAGTTGGGATGGAGAGCTCAGAGAATCTCTTTTGCATACGTAGATTACAACTGAAGTTTCTTAACTCTTACTGTACTAGAAACAAAATGAGACAAGAGACCTTTGCTACTAATGTTATATTTCTTAGCTGTACTACACATACAATTCATTATATCATATGTTTATTTTCGCTACAAGTTTGCGTTAAAGAGAACCCGAGGTGGGTTTGAAGAATATTATCTGCATACAGAGGCTGGATCTGCCTATACAGCCCAGCCTCTGTTGCTATCCCAAACCCCCCTAAGGTCCCCCTGCACTCTGCAATCCCTCATAAATCACAGCCACACTGCTGACAAACAGCTTGTCAGAGCTGGCTGTGTTTATCTCTATAGTGTCAGTCTGCTGCTCTCCCCGCCTCCTGCAGAACTCCGGTCCCCGCCTGCATCCCTTCCCTCCCTGCTGATTAGAGGGAAGGGACGGGGGCAGGGACCGGAGCTATGCAGGAGTCGGGGGAGCAGCTGAGACTGACACTACAGATGTAAACACAGCCTCACAGCATGGCTGTGATTTATGAGGGATTGCAGAGTGCAGGGGGACCTTAGTGGGGTTTGGGATAGCAACAGAGGCTGGGCTGTATAGGCAGATCCAGCCTCTGTATGCAGATAACATTCTTTAAACACACCTCGGGTTCTCTTTAAAGAGGAACTCCAGTGAAAATAACGTAATGAACAAAAGTGCTTAATTTTTACAATAATTATGTATAAATGATTTAGTGAATGTTTGCCCAGTGTAAAATCTTTCCTCTCCCTTATTTACATTCTGACATTTATAATATGATGACATTTTTACTGCTATCAGGTGATGTCAGTGGAAGTAGCCGCAGCTTGCTTTTTTGGCAGTTGGAAACAGCTGTTATTTCCCACAATGCAACAAGGCTCCCAGAGTGTGATGTCAGCACCATGGTACTGACATCACACTGTGGGAAGGGCTTCAACACAATAACAGCCATACAGAGCCCCCTGATGATCCGTTTGAGAAAAGGATAAGATTTCTCTTGGAACAGGTTGTATCAGCTACTGATTGTGATGAAGTTCAATCCTTGGTCACGGTTTCTCTTTAAGAGCCCTTTACCACTTGTTGCAATTCAATCCGAAAACCATATCACTCACGTTTTGCGGATCCCAACAGCACCGCGATTGAAAAGCTAATTGGGGTTTTGTTTTTCCACAAGTGCAATTTGTGTTTTTTTTTACAGAATTGCAATCAACAGCCTGCTGTGTACATTCAACACTGTGCAATTCAGATGGAAAACAATTGAAAGTATAGGCAGAGTTTCCAACTCGCATGTGGGGAAACGCTGCCGATTGGGCTCAGATTCGGCCCTAGTGAAAATGGGCCCTTAAGGTGTTTCTACTTTACCACTCCCCCCACCAAATGTAAGGGTCCTTTTACACCAGGGGTCTCAAACTCAATTTACCCGGGGGCCGCAGGAGGCAAAGTCAGGATGAGGCTGGGCCGCATAAGGGAGTTCACGTGTCCCCGCCGCAAAACGAGGGCTGCAGAGCCCCCAAATCGCGCCGCCTCTGCCCGCCCCTCTCACTCTTCCTTCACAGAGAGGGGCGGGGGAGAGGCGGCGATCCATTCGGCGATTGACGTCAGGAGGGGCAGAGCTACAGCTGGAAGCTCTGCCCCTCAGCGCAGTCGTGGATGTTTGCGCGGGGGATTTGGGGGTCTGCAGCCCTTGTTTAGCGGCGGGGATGCGGCGGATTACTTGGGAGCACTGAAGCGAACTATAAGGTAAAATGGGCAAATATAGTTCGCTTCCATGTCTCTTTTGCTTTTGCCGGCAGGCAGGGCCGGTTTAAGCAACAATGGGGCCCCAGAGCAAAATAAACCTGCCCCACCCCCAACAGATACCCTGGAACAAAAATCGGCATGAAGGGACCTTTTTTTGCAGCTGGTATAGTCAGGGTGTGAAGCCCCAATCGGTCGGAGCTACACATTCTGGCTACCCCAGCCTGCATGGGGGACAAGGGGTTAAAAAGTTTCAGGAGGGGGGACCCCACATAATTAAAAAAAAAAAAAATTCCCACACTCTAAACATAAAAAAAAAATAATAATTGGGAAAATAGGAAAAAATGCCAGGAACCTTCATACAGCCATATTGCGGCTGTATAGCGATCCCTGGCCAAAGCGCTGCGGCTGCGTATGGACCCCCTGGAAACTCTGTCAGGAAATGTATTGCTCTTTCTTTTGATACATGTAAAATTACACTACCGTTAGGCTTGCTACTAAAAGTGACATTTACCGCATTTAAAAGTATACTATTTTCCTTCGAAACTTTAAAATCGATTTTCTCAAAAACTTTAAGGTCTTTTTGAAAAATTGTTTTTTCCTCTTATTCCTAATGATCTCCTTAACATATCTTGCAAATTTAGAGTTTCTAGCATTTAAGGTGGATTTGCTATTAACCATTAAAGTCGGCGGGTTTTTAAATGTGTATTTTTTTCCTTTGCAACTTTAAAATCGATTTTCTCAAAAACTATAAGGCCGATTTGAAAATTTTTTTTTTCCTCTTGTAGCCACTGGGGGCCCCTACAAGCTCTGGGGCCCTGGGGCCACAAAATATTGTATCGAGGGCCGCAAATGGCCCGCGGGCCGCGAGTTTGAGACCCCTGTTTTACACTTAATCAGTTGCCCTCGGTTATAACTAAAAGACAGCTGATTTTCAAAGGAATGTCCATGCTTCTCTATGGCTCACAGTTTCCACTATGCACATTTTAACTGAAAGCTTTTTCACAATATACTGCTATGGAGAAATTTAAAAAAGCATACTAAAGCATTATAATGCATACCAACACATTAAGTGTAAAAGGGCCCTTGGGTCCTGTTTCCACTAGAGCTGAATTCGGCCCAAATCTGCAGTGTTTTCCAGCGGGTGAGTTGCATGGGGAAATTCTGCCTATATTGCCAATGATTTGCCATTCCCCTTTGAACATCGTTGCAAATCTGGATGACATGCATTTTAGCAGCACGTAACCGGCGACTAAGCCATCTGGATGCATGCTCGCATCTCCTCAAGTGCCTGCATGAGTCCTGCAAAACGCACGCCAGCTGGTGGGAACTGGCCTTTAGGCAGAGGCCACACTTATCTTCCAGTTTTCTGCATGCGTTTCTCTGCACACATTTTCTGAACATCATGTGCTTGTATGCAGAAAAACGTGTGCGTTTGTTCACAGCTGCACTTATCGTAACCTGTCTCTCACTGTTTCTTGGCTGTTTAAGGTTTCACTGCAGGAAAGTTCAAAGGGTCATTAGTTCTGCTCTGTTTTATAGTTTAATATACATAGGGTGGTTTGTTAGCTGTAAATATGACAGAATGAGGCAAAATTTAAAAAAAAAGCTACGGTATATAACTGAAAATAAAAATATGAGAATCTTTTCTTTGCAACTAATGTTCTATTCCTTCTAATTATAATTCATTATATCATTAGTTTGTTTGTTTTTTCTTCACTTCAGGTTTGCTTTAAGTGTATACACTAAAACTTTACATGTAGCAATGGTGTGCTGTTGTTAAATTTCACCACTTGTGGACTTTGTACAAAAGTTTTTTTGAGTACTGGATATTAATTGCTATTCTTTCGAAATTAATATTAGGGTCAGAAAAGGAAACAGAAGATAAAAAAGTTGTTAAAAAGGTAAAAAAGAAAGAGACAAATAAAGAAGAATCAGGAAGCAAACCAACAAAAACAAAAGGTAATGAAGAAAAAATACTATATATAACCAAAGTTGCATTCTCTAGAAAATGCTGCAAAAATTGAACAATTTTCCTTAAAGGAGTTATCAGGCAAATTTAGTAAAATGAAGGTTACTCACCTGGGGCTTTCTCCTGTCCCTTACAGCAGACTGTCCCACGCCGACCGCTCTGCTCCCTGCCGCTGTCCCGGTCTCGCTGCACGGTGCAGAGGCCGACCTCTTACAGTAGTTTTGCTCCTGCACAGTGCGCCGCAGACCATGTGACAATGATTGACAGCGGCGGCTCGCGCAGGCGCAGTAAGGCCGACCCCGCGGTCAGCCTCTGCATTGTGCAGCGAGACCGGGACAGCGGCGGGGAGCAGAGAGGTCGGTGTGGGACAGTCTGCTGCAAAGGGCTGGAGAAAGCCCCAGGTGAGTAAACCTCAGTTTACTAAATTTGCCTGATAACTCCTTTAAGCTGTTCCCTTTACAGTTTTTCTTAAAAAGGGTACCCTGGTATTTGAGAAATACAGAGGCTGCCATCTTCATTCTTTAATAAACAATGCCAGTTGCCTGACTTCTGTGCTGATTCTTTGCCTGTAATACTTTCATTTACTAGCTGCATGCTTGTTGCAGGTGTGTGAATCAAAAACAACTACAGCCTAAACTCAGTGTGACAGCTGGGCTACTGGCATTGTTTTTAAGGAAATGAAGATGGCAGCCCCCATATTCCTCTCACTTCAGGTTCCCTTTAAAACAGTATTTTTTTTAAAATGTCAGTGCTGTAGTAATGCAAAGCAGTGGACACTGATCTCTTCCTGTCCTGGGAAGCCCAATAATGAAAGTGCAAGGATTTATAGTGCTGCCCTGATTGGAGTACAGAGCTTTCATCCTGGCGATTTGTGTACAGGGGTCTTCTTTACACATTTGTAATAAATGTAAAAACGATCAAAAAATTACACAGGGTTTTGTACAGTTTTTTTTACTTAAGCAGACCTGAGAAGAGGATAATCTGTTGAGGGAAACAATTGCATCTTCAGTCCTAATGTGTTTAAAAGCAGAACATCCAAGTATTAAGTTTTAGGCCAATTTCACACGTGTCTTGGGGTGGTATGGGATGCTCCTGCTGCATCCCACCGCAACACAAAAAATGACAAACATATGACCAATGGACAGAATGCGTCAATAGGGTCATATGACTAGGCCCCCCCCCCCCCCTCCACCCGTGACATACTCATTATTTTCAATTATGATTGGCCAATTACTGACCGATCTTACCCCTTCCATTTAGTATGAGGTCTTCCCAACACAATCTGATCATAGTATTCAATATCTGTTGACCCTCATACTGCATGAGTTGGTAAAATTGGTAATTGGTTGGCCTATCATAATTAAAAGTGTGTACCAGGCTTTACAGTGAAAAAAGAGAGAAAAGTAGCACAGTCTAATTCTATGTGTTTAAATTGCTAAAAGTATTCAGGGTTCTTCTCTGAAACTCCCATCTTGATCTACTTTTGGTTGAAGCCTCTTCTTCTTCTGATTACATAAATGCACTTTTAGTTGTATGATAATTGCAGTCTTGTTAGAGGAGCTGCATGAAGTATTTGTACTCTTCAAACATTTTTACGTGACAGATGAAATTGCACAAGCCTTCCTCATACTTATAGCCAGATGATGCAACGGCGTAATGTGACTGGGTTACATCATAGTGGCCTGATGGGACATATTTAAATTTTCCATCATCGTGTTATAGCCCTGGTACATTACTTAGCAAAGTCTATAAATATAGGTGGGGTTGGTGTAATTACACAAGTTTGAGTGGAAGAGCTCAAAGAAAGATAGACGCCTCTCACAGCATGTATTTAAATGGTAATGTTAATGTGGCACAACTCCTATATGATCCTATCTACCACAAAATACACTGGGGGAGCTAAGCTAGTGTTGAATTGCATGTATCCTGAAAAGAAAGCATGATACATTGTGCAATCCATATCATATGTATCACAAAATTGTCATTTTATATGTGTCAGCAATTTTAATTGCATCAATAGAACACTTCTGAGAGATCTGTGCCCTCATGTCCCCTAAAACCAGGAACTAAACAGGAGGCCAAGACCCTAGCTAAAGGCCCTAGCTACTGGACCAGTCCTATATCCATCTTGCATGCTTGCTCGCACGCTGTGCTGGAAGTCTCTCACTGCTCTCTGAAGCTGACCCGACATGCTGTGTTCCTCCAGGTGCAAGGCGTATAGTGCTCACAGTTTGCTTCCTTTACAGCACTGCATCAGGTAACGGATACGGGAGTGTACCGCAACATGTTCAATGTAGGACCGGTCCAGTATCTAAGGCAGAATCAAGCCTGATTGCAGGGATCAGCATGCATGATAACTAGTGATGGCTTATGGTTGGTTTCCACTGGGCCGCCGTGTCCATTACCGAATCAAATGTGCCACCCGTGATTCTGCGAGTCTGAAAAAAAAAAAACTAAAAACAATTATATTGAGATTATCTGATAATTTTGACATTGCTAGCAATCGCAGAAAACTGATTAATTTAGTAAAATGACTATTATTTTATCCCAAGATGATCTAACAGTAATTTCTGTTTCTCTGGTCAGAAGGAATTTACGACCGGGGTCTGGTTATCTAGTCCTCTTATCAAGATCCCTTGTATCATGATATGATAGGATATGAGATGGTTTAGGGTTTATGGAGCTCCCTCTAGGGAACAATGAATGTAAAGTGAATCTGTTGTTTATTTTTTTTGGCACCCTCTCCAGACTTGGACATGCAGAATATATATATATATATTATTTTTTTTTAAGTGAGGCTGGAAGCGCATTTTCAAGCAATTGCACAGATGGCGCTAGCAAAACCGTGACACTGCCATCTCTTTTGATACTGAAATAAGACTGAAATGCAATATGATAAATTTGGTTTTAATGAGAATTTTTTTTTCCTGTTTATATCAAGGAAATAAAAGTGACCTTCCAGCAAAAAATAATGAAGCCAAAGCCAAGAAGAAAGACACAGAAAGTATGTTCCAAACAAATGGAGAGAAAAAAGACAAAAGTAAAAAGAAAGGTACATTGATCTGTACTACAGAAAACATTGCTTTACCTGTTTTATGAGGTACCTGAAGATATCACCTGTTATGCATGTTTCACATAATTATTATGTATTTTAATGAATATCAACTGTCATAAACATGGATGGATCAATCTGTTAACCTGAAAATTCTGTCTTGATTTCAGTACATATAATCTATGTGCAGTTCCACTCACAGACTCACAGAGGCAGGGCTGCTGCTAAGGTTTTTGTGACCACAAGTGGCACATAATTTGTTCCCCCTCCCCTCCCCCCGTAAGTAGCTAAAAGTGTTCCCCCCTCACCATAATAGGTAGCCCTCCAGTATAGGTAGGTAGCCAAAGCTGCAACCCCCCAGTATAGTTATCCACCCCAGTATAGGTAACCAATGTGTCCTCCCAGTATAGATAGCCACCCATAGTATAGGTAGCCAAATGTATGTTCGCCCCACCTCCCCTCTGTATAGGGCCTTGGCGTCAGTAAGGGTATGTATCTTTCTGCTGTCTCCAACACTCACAGACCTGCAGATCAGCGGCGACCTGAAGAGAGGAAAGAAGCGCACTGTAACTGTGCAGCACAATTCAAATGCAGGAAATGAGCAATGACCTCACCCCCCCCCCTCTTCTGTCCCCTGTGGGCATAGCACAATCTCACAGTTAAGAGCAGGGGTCCCCAAACTTTTTGGGTCGAGGGCTGGATCAATATAATTCAGACTTCTGGGGGGCCGGAGTATACATAAAATGATGTAGAAGTCTTTGCGGGCCAGACAGTGAAGCATCCCCAGGTGACAACCTGCTGTCCATTTGGACAACAGTGTCACCTGATGTGGAATTTGATTGGAAACCAGCGAATTACTGCTTTCTGGCTTCATTCTATATGGCACCATGGAAGGAGGAGGCATTGTGTGAGAGTAGGGTAGAGGTTAGGTCACAGGAGAAAGTTGTATCTTGTGGCAAAAAAATTGTTGCCAAACATGCATCAGCCATTATAAACTCACAGCATTGCACAATCTTTTAATGCTTTCTTTTTCTGACTGTAGCTGCGGGCGATAAAAGTTCAGAATCCAGTTCTAAGTCTGTAAAATCAGAAAAGAAAAACTCAACTACAATGTTTCAGTCTAAAGGAGAAGGAACAAAAGACAAAAAAGAGAAAAAAAAGGGTACGTGTGTCAGCAATCTATTATTTAGCAGTAATATTACCCAAAAATTATTACATGGAATTGTCATTAACAACTTTTAAAGCAAATTGCTTGTTCTGACATTATTACGAAAGATGCAGTTTATTGTTGGATAGTATTGTAACGATCAGTGACGTATAGGATGACCAGAGTGAGCTCAATCAGAACAAATAGTCAGTAATTTATTCAAATGTGATCACACGTGTTTGGGTGCACAGTATAAACAGGAGTACTCCTGTTAGATAGCCCTTAGTGGCTGGGGGCTATCACAAAACAGAGAGTGGTCGTACAGGCAGAGTCAGTAACAGATCGGTCAATCAGAGGTACAGAATCGTTAAACAGAAATCGGAGTCGGTATACAGGCAAAAGGTCGGCAGCAGATCAGATTGGCAAAGGTACAGAATCGTAAGGCAGAAATCGAGGTCGGTAATCAAGCAGAGGGTCGGCAACAGATCAGATTGGTAAGGTACAGAATAAGGAGGCAGAGAGAGAAATCAGAGGTTCAGGCAAAAGGTCATACACATAAGTAATCAATACAGTAATAATAATAATCCTAAGCTATGTGTGAATCCCCGGGGTCCTGCCGGTTCAAACACACCCGGATCTGACTAGGGTCTGAGAGCTATCACTGTGAAGTTTTCGCAACAACAGACAAAGCTCGAATGCCAAGCAGGTCCTGAAATACTGTGACTGATTCACACAGTGCCGCCCAGGAAGCCCAACCAATCAGAATGCAGAACCAGGGTGGCAGGTGGCAGCTGACCACCAGGTCAGCTGATGCGTCTTCGAAAGGTATAAGTGCGCCGGCGATCCACGCGCACGCGAGCCTGACGCTTGTTCGTATCCCTTAACCGACCGGACCTCCCTGACCCAGGCGGGAGGGCCGGAGACGCCGCTATCCGCATCAAAAGCACACATGACAAGTATCTAATATTTCCCACTTTCTGCAGTGGAACATTTATATGTGTGATAATGAGTGTTCGCAGTAATGGGATGAATCATGCTACACTGGTTGTCACAAGCCCCCTAGTGGCCGGACTGCTCAATGCCTTCCAATCTACTTCACCCCACAGACCATCCAACCTCGTGGATGCAATCAATGTGCTGAGACTGCTGCAATTGGGCAACAGACAGGCTAGGAAGGAGCATGTGAGCAACATAAACACTTTACTACATAATATTTCAGAACAGAGGACATGTGCTGCCTATTCTAAACCTGCAAATAAAATTGTTTAAAACACGCTAGTCTGGCTGAAACAATACAATTCGCATTAGACTTCTAGTGTTTTGAACTCTCTGGAAAGGAAGTAGAGAGCGAGTTCAAACACTAGCGGCCAATGCAGAAGAAGACTCAGAGGAGTTCAGGCGCACTGTGTACTGCCCTGGAGCAGGTGTGATACTCTTCCACTGCCACCTCTGGCTGTGTTCTGCAATTAGGTAATGTGGAGAGGGAAAGGAGACCACTACACACCAGAGAACACTCTATGGGATGCAGTGGAAGGACCACTAGACACCAGGGACCATATGCAATTAAATTTTTCTTCTGAGTTTACTCCTATGTGATTGTAATGCTTGTGTTCATAAGCAATATTGTCTGTTTACAAATCACAAGTGTAATGCTTGGGGGTTTTACTTTGACCACCCAGAGCAACAAGGCTGGTAGCAGAATAATGGAAGAGGCTACACAGGCTGCCCAGAGCAACTGCAGCTCTGGGCTTCCGATATCGCTACAAACAAGACGCAATGGCAGCGCAGTGCGATGTTGCGCTGCCTTAGCAATAGCAAGCATTCAGACAGGTACAAGACAGGACTATAGATTGGACCGTAACTAGTAGCAACTGCAGCTCACAGTCACGTCCACAGAAGCAGAGCAAGCAGGCTAACGAAAGTCACCAGCAAGCATCCACACAGGCAAGACTACAGGAAAGAACGTAACTAATAGCAACACAACTATGCTAGCTAAGCAAGGGTGGTCACGATAAGCGCAACCTACTGAAACGTGCTAAACAGACTAACTAACGAAGCCACACCCTGAGGAAGGCCATTGGCCGAAACATGTCGGTGGGAGGAGCTACATGAGGCCGGCCTCACCCATCATCTCGATCTCCACGCTACTCCGAGTGTGATCCCCGTTGGTGCACTGATGTGACGGCACGCACGGGTAGATCTACTTCACGAGTTACCACCAACCGCCATCACCCACAGGAGCACACTGCAGTGTGGACAGCCCGGGAAGAGAGGTACTGTATACCCACAACAGGAATACGGTGACTCCTTAAACAGGGTCCCCCTGCCAAATGGACTTCCTGACGCTACATATGCATGCTATGCTTATCTAACCAGAGCTTTCTTGTGGAATGGACTGTCTGATGCTGCCTATGCATGCTATACTTACTTAATGCTACGCTGAAACTATTGGCTGCTGCTTATTCAAGTCTACTACTAGGACTGCTGTGCTGAATGCACGAGTTTTGAAATTGGCTGTGGTTAATACTGGACTATATCCTCTGCACACATTAGTGCTATTACTAGCCAAGGACTGCAGTTATTGCTAACCAGTACCCTCCAATTTGGAGATAGTGTGTCCCCCCTATTGGTTTTTGAGCTTGGTTTTTCTTCAGAGGCTAGTAGGTTATTGGCCAGCACGTGCAATTATCTAGAAGTCCATTAATGCATGCGTGGCGCCCTGTGGAATGAATGGCATGGATGTGTGTATGGAGTGGATACTGGGATGAGGGTATGCTGTGCAAATCTCTGATGCTCGCTAAGTTTTTAATGGTTTTATATTTTATGTAGTGAAGCTGTCACATTCTTCGATTGCTCTATTCACAATAAAGTACAAATTTTGATATTGGCAAATGAGGCCTGTGTTGAACTTTCTATAGGTGGTTGTAGGAATTTAAAAACAGACTAACTAACACAGTAACTGAAAAATCTCCGTAGCTCGAATAAAGAAAATCGCAAACGACTCAACTAACGGATAAATATATATTAGCAAGTCTGCATATATATTTATCAAGAACTAGCTAAAGCAGTAAGGTCACATTGAACTACAATTACAGAACTATACAGAGTAGCACAGTGCCCAGCAGACCAGCATAGTGATCGCTATGATGGGCAAGGTCTAAAAGGGGCGACAGACTTTTATGCCGGCATCGACCAATGGATGCAAGCATGCAAATCTCCACACATCTGAATGGTAATCATTCAATCCTGAGCTGGCTTGATTATCATTTGCTAGCTGGTTGTAAATGCAAAGGACTCTCATAGGAAATACATGCAGAATTATGTAACAACATGCCTGCAGGAAATCCAGGGCTATCTGGCTGCAGCTCAGCTGTAGTAAGCAATTGGTGGAATGATGACAGCATCCTGAGCTGCCCAGAACTGCAGAGCACTTGCAAATGGCAATGTGACTCATTGCAAATGCACAACCAAATGCCAGCAGACAAGCCAGAACTGTCCGTTTGCAGCTCCACTGCAACGGACAAAATACACTACAGGAGGGATCCTTACAGTGATATTTTCAAACTTGTAAATAAAATGCCTTTTAAATCACCAGCAAGCAAGAAAATACCTGAAATAGTTTTGATAGTATTTTTCCACCTACTTTTTGTGGACTTTTTCAATTGCGAAAGTCCTGAAGTTATTTTAAATAGAAGATAGATGAAAACTTAGGAGAAAGGGTTGATTGCATATGGGCCCAGGTACGCGGTATAGGTAGAGGGGGGGGGGGGGGGGGGGGACTAGACACAAAGTATGACCTGAGTATAAACTGTAATTTTACTTTGAGGGTCATTTTAGGAGTAAAAAAAATCTTGGTTTATAGCTCTTTATACCTGAATATATGCGGTAAATGCTATGGAGCAGTTGCCGCTAAGTCACCTCATAACTGTTGTCATTAAGTGTATTGTTATGTGTGCATTATTATATTTTGTTTATAGTACTAGATTAAAAAATTATATTTACACCCACATATTTTTACAAATATGATACAGCAGGGTCCTCAAAGAGTCTTGAAGAGGAGGAGGAAGAAGAAGAGGAACCCGTGAAGAACACAAATAAAAAAGGCAAGAAGGGAAGGAAATCCAAAAAGGTATATGTCTGCTTCTTTCATTCATAGCACTAAGGAGGGCATAAGCTGTTTATGAGTGAATCTGAACTCATGATAGACAAATGAAACAACAGTAAGCCTGGATTACCTGCAGACTTATTTACCAGTTCCAAATGGTCTCATGTTGTCCCTACTCCCAGTCGTCCATAGTAACAGAGGCGTTGATAGCCCCTAGGCTAGTGACACGTCTGTGTAGAAGTTGGCCCCGAACTCTCACCCGAGGGATTGAGCGCTGATCTCTGTGGACTACAGTAGTTGAAAGTGTGTTTATTATAGTGGCCACATATTACAATTTTTCTGTTCGATTTTACCCCAATTCGATTAAAACAATAGATTGTGTGAAAAAATCAAGAGAAAATATTTTTTTCGATTCATAAATTCAAACGAAATTGTCGCTTTTTTTCAGTTAAAATCGATTGGAAAGGTTGGAAAAATCAGATCAATTTTGTCAGAAATTAAATGGTGTGGGGAAGTTTGCACCAAAGTCATTCGACCTAATTTTAAGTTTACATTGAAGAATAAAGAAGCTTTATTTGTCAAAGTGACACATTAGATAGAAAGTATTTCTTCACTGTAATAAATATGTGTTGTTGATTTAAATAAATGAGGAGCTTAGCTCGTCCATACCGCCGCAGGGGATCACATGGCCCGGGTGGGTTTTTCTTTAAATAAAAATGATTTTAGATCATGCACTTGGCTAGCTACATGTTGCCCCTGATCGCTGCCGGCACCCTCTGATCCCCCCAATCGCCACCCTTATACATACCTCCCCCCCGAACCCGCAATGGCACAGCCTCTCCAATAGCCTCCAGGCGTCGCTATGGGGAGGATCGGGACTGCGCATTATGTCATGACGTCAGATGTTATGTCCGATCGTTGCCATAGCGACGACAGAAGCAGTTTGGGCAAGTTGCATTCTCGCGGGATCACGGCTAGGTAAATATAGCCGGCAGCGATTGGGGAGATCAGAGCGGTGCTGGGGACTTGGGGCACATGTGTAGCTAGCCTAGTGCTAGCTACACTATATAACACTAATTTGTAACAAAAATGTCCCTCCCGTGGACGCATGGCCGCAGAAATTGAACGCCAGGGAGGTTAATGATAATAAAAGGTGAAATTCCTTTGCTATGCATCCTATAGTGGGCAATGGTGCCACCTGGTGGTTAATTAAGACCATACAAGACAGAGGCAGTTTGATTTGCGTAGAGTATACCTGAAGTCGGAAAAAACTTTGATATACTGTAAAAAGTCTGGGGAGCCAGAGTACTTACTCAAACATCTTTTCCCCCTGCTCATTGTCTTTAGACTACCACCTATTCCCCATTTCAAAATCAGTTTTCTTCCTCGTATCCTAGAAGTTCACTCGGCTGTGAACAAGCTTTTCTGAACTAGGCCTGCACAATTTCTGTACCATGCATGCCCAGTGAAAGAAAACATGTGTGCACATCATTCTTCCATGCATGAACGCTTCATTTAGCTGGGCATTGCATGGTTTGGAACTTTCACATGCCCAGTTCAGAATCGCTTGTGTACAGCCACAGGCATTTCCTGGAGAGGATTCAACTGATGGGCCAGTCGAATATTAAAAGGGCTGGGAACAAGGAACGAGAGGGATTCCAAAGACAGAGAGCAGCATGAAGACTTACAGGAGTAAGTTTATTGATTGATTATATACTTAATTTACATTTTTTATTTCACTTAAGGTGTACTTTAAGAATTTCTCCAGGAAAAAAATGTACATCTTTCAGCAGATAGCAGTAGGAGAACAGAGGCGCCAGCAGGATAAAAATGGATAAAACCTTTAAACTTTGCTTGGAGGAGGCGCTACACCTGCTATTGCCGAAATTCTGTTTTGTCTCCACGTTTATTGCCTGATGAAGCTGGCTTGGCCTGCGAAACGTGTTGCACTGCACTTTTGGGGTACTATATAATAAATGTGATTGCTACTATTCAGACAGTCTTTCGTGTCTGCTTTATGGAGGTAAGTCCACCACTTCATCCAAGCAAATTTTAAAGGTTTTATCCAGTTTTATCCTGCTGGTGTCTCTGTTCTCCTACTGCTATACCGTGTCCACCCCAGGTGGAGGAGTGATCTACCCCTTTTTCTGATCTACAGAGAGCGACTTCTTTTCCCTGAGTGAGGACAGGTCTAATCTCCTCGCCTGCCTATACAGTGGTTGCTTATGTGGTAACCAACGCTTGTGAGTATACTCTTCTCACTGATTATCCTTACTTTATTTTTGCATAACTATATTGGGCTCTCGGTTTCTCTAAATTGTATCTTTCAGCAGATAGTCCTGATGTATATCATGTTAAATATACATATATTAATCATAGGAATTCAGCAATAAAGAGTAAAGCAGGCCATAAACACGTTGATGTTCCCAGTCAATTCCTAGCAGATTTGATCACTCTGATCACCTTTTCCCGGGAATCTGTACCACAGCATGGCTAATTGATGGTAATTTCAATGGGTTTTTGCCAAAATCTATCTAAATTATTGATCGGATGGAAAATCTCAATCAATCGTGGCAGGGGAGGAACAGCGTTAGATTGATGGCCCAATATCGTTGCACTGCTTAGAACAGTGTAATGCTGCGGATCATTAGATTTTTAATAGATGTCATGCTGAAATCTATTAAAAATCTTTGTGCAGTGTGTGAAAGGATTTGATTCTTCTCTGATTCAGATTCTCAGATTCAGATTAGAGGGGGATAACTCTGCTGGCCACTACCTTTACAGTTGGGTCAGTGTTGCGGTTTCTGCTTATCTAACCTGTAACACATGAGGAGGAATCACTTTCCTTTCCCACAGTTCAATAAATGTGCAACTGATACTGTTTGTTAGCACAATTTCCACACCTCTTATGTGAATTGTAAGTTAGGTTTGTTTTTTTTATTGTTGTTGTTTTAACTTTGCCATGGTATCTTTCATCTGGCTGGTATAAATTGCATTTAGTGCAAGAGCATAACAACAATGCCCCTTGCAGCTGCTTGATCCCTCCATGCACGTATGCCCAGTCAGAATCCCCCCATGATCCCAAGCCCCCCCCCCCCCCAAATATTTACCTGCTCCTGCTGCTTTGGGTCTCCTCTTCCTCCCCGCAGCCACGCGCTCTATGCTGCATACCCGACTCCCGATGCATGTCATGTGATTGGGAGCTGGAGGACGGCAGAATAAAGCAAGAGGAAGAGGAGACCAGATGCAGCATGGAACTGATAAAATGACACCACTCCCTTTGCTACTCTGCAAGGTGGGAGGGAGGAGGTGTGGGCTACCATAGCCCCTGCTCCCCCGGTTGTTACACTTGTTTTAAACCTAATGTATATGTTGTGTCTAGTTTTGCTTAGTAAAGGAATAAAACTTAGAGTGGTATTTCAATTCATGTGCTTGCACAGAAATCTTAAGATGTGCTCACTGTTGGATGTCTTGTTTATTTATGTTCCTTCATGTCTTTAGGGCCTGAGCGCACTAACGCAGTTGTGTCCACCTCTGTCCACTTTTCAGCATCTGTAACATTGATTTGTAACTGAAAAGCAGACACAACTGCATTAGTGAGCTCAGGCCCTTAGAGAATTATCCAGTTGGTATAACACTATCCAGTTGTATTGTGTTTTCAGAAGGAAGAACGCCCTCCGTCACCTGTTATTGAAGTTGATAATTTGGAAGAATTTGTACTGCGTCCAGCCCCTCAAGGCATAACCATCAAATGCAAAGTAACACGAGATAAGAAAGGAATGGACAGGGGGTGGTATCCAACCTATTATGTTCACCTTGATAATGATAAAAAGGTATGGGACACTCTGTGATGTTTCAGTTTCAAATTAGTACATTTATTTTATTATAAAGTCATCCATGGAAATAAGTTTTTATGTCCTATCTTGTCCGTATGATCGATGCTTAAAAAGATGCAGGTGTTATATGTCATTTTTATTGGTCAGTCACTAGTTGAATTTTTATGTGTTACATTTCAGGTGTTCTTATTGGCTGGTAGAAAGCGGAAAAAGAGTAAGACTTCCAACTACTTAATTTCTATTGATGCAACAGATCTGTCACGAGGAGGAGATAATTTCATTGGGAAGCTGAGGTAAAAAACAGACCTAAAGAATATGTTTTTGTCCTAAACAACTGCTACACATGCTAAATTTGGCACAATTGTTTACATATGTCATAAGTACTCCTTTTAGGCCCTGGCGTTGCAGTGATAGAAAATTACTTTATGCTGCAAAGGTGATTTTATTTGTTAATGGGAGGGACAGAGCCAAACAGTCACATTAGTGTGGTGTCACAGAAATAGCAAGTAGACGAGTGTTATAACATCTGCCTCCTAATAACTTCTCCTAACAGTTGGGGGAAATCAGTTTGATAGGAAAATAATATTACGTTTTGATATGTAATGCAATGTCTCCTTTCAGTGTTCTCCGCAGGATTTTTTTGCAGCCAGGTGGCATGAAAAAATAGCCGGGTGGGGTGCGACGGGGGAATGCAGGACCAGTACAACTCTGCTTACAGCATAGGAGGATGAGGAGAGACGAGCTGATGTACAGTGGCTTGCAAAAGTATTCGGCCCCCTTGAAGTTTTCCACATTTTGTCACATTACCGCCACAAACATGAATCAATTTTATTGGAATTCCCCGTGAAAGCCCAATACAAAGTGGTGTACATGTGAGAAGTGGAACGAAAATCATACATGGTTCCAAACATTTTTTACAAATCAATAACTGCAAAGTGGGGTGTGCGTAATTATTCGGCCCCCTGAGTCAATACTTTGTAGAACCACCTTTTGCTGCAATTACAGCTGCCAGTCTTTTAGGGTATGTCTCTACCAGCTTTGCACATCTAGAGACTGAAATCCTTCCCCATTCTTCTTTGCAAAAGAGCTCCAGCTCAGTCAGATTAGATGGACAGAGTTTGTGAACAGCAGTTTTCAGATCTTGCCACAGATTCTCGATTGGATTTAGATCTGGACTTTGACTGGGCCATTGTAACACATGAATATGTTTTGTTTTAAACCATTCCATTGTTGCCCTGGCTTTATGTTTAGGGTCATTGTCCTGCTGGAAGGTGAACCTCCGCCCCAGCCTCAAGTCTTTTGCAGACTCAAACAGGTTTTCTTCCAAGATTGCCCTGTATTTGGCTCCATCCATCTTCCCATCACCTCTGACCAGCTTCCCTGTCCCTGCTGAAGAGATGCACCCCCCAAGCATGATGCTGCCACCACCATATTTGACAGTGGAGATGGTGCATTCTGAGTGATGTGCAGTGTTCGTTTTCTGCCACACATAGCGTTTTGCATTTTGGCCAAAAAGTTTGATTTTGGTCTCATCTGACCAGAGCACCTTCTTCCACTTGTTTGCTGTGTCCCCCACATGGCTTGTGGCAAACTGCAAACGGGACTTCTTATGCTTTTCTGTTAACAATGGCTTTCTTCTTGCCACTCTTCCATAAAGGCCAACTTTGTGCAGTGCACGACTGATAGTTGTCCTATGGACAGATTCCCCCACCTGAGCTGTAGATCTCTGCAGCTCGTCCAGAGTCACCATGGGCCTCTTGACTGCATTTCTGATCAGTGCTCTCCTTGTTCGGCCTGTGAGTTTAGGTGGATGTCCTTGTCTTGGTAGGTTTACAGTTGTGCCATTCTCCTTCTATTTCTGAATGATCGCTTGAACAGTGCTCCTTGGGATGTTCAAGGCTTTGGAAATCTTTTTGTAGCCTAAGCTTGCTTTAAATTTCTCAATAATTTTATCCCTGACCTGTCTGGTGTGTTCTTTAGCCTTAATAGTGTTGTTGCTCCCAATATTCTCTTGGACAACTTCTGAGGCCGTCACAGACCAGCTGTATTTGTACTGACATTAGATTACACACAGGTGCACTCTATTTAGTCATTAGCACTCATCAGGCAATGTCTATGGACAACTGACTGCACTCAGACCAAAGGGGGCTCAATAATTACGCACACCCCACTTTGCAGTTATTGATTTGTAAAAAATGTTTGGAATCATGTATGATTTTCGTTCCACTTCTCACGTGTACACCACTTTGTATTGGTCTTTGACGTGGAATTCCAATAAAATTGATTCATGTTTGTGGCCGTAATATGACAAAATGTGTAAAACTTCAAGGGGGCCGAATACTTTTGCAACCCACTGTACCTGCTAGGTACATACAATGCAATTTTCTGACAGATTTACTTTCAGATCAACTATTTCCAACATGTTCAATCCGATTTTCAATTGATTTTCTGTTCACTTCTATGGGAAATTGAGCACAAATTTGATCAGAAATCAGATCGGACATGTTGGAAATAGTCAATCTGACAGTAAATCTGTCAGAAAATTGCATTGTGTGCACCTAGCATTAGGGATTAATTATTTCAGATTATGGTGCTCAGGTCCCTTTAAAGCACAACAGCACTCAGAACTTCCTCTCTCCTCTAACAGATAAGCAACAACATAATAAACTTTAAAGAAAAACATTTAATTGTTACAGCCGATACAAATTCTACAATAAATCTGCACTGTTTCTACCTACTGCTTTCAAGGAAGCAGACATATTGTTATCCTTCTGTGCTTTCAAATGAGTTTATCTGCCATGGCATCAGGTGACGCAGGGGAGAACTAAAATTACAAATTGTGATTAAACAAGAGGGCTAATTAGACAGGCTAGACTCTAAATACATACAGAGTACATTTCACTACGTTTTCCTTCTGTGCAAGAGTTCAGGTCCCCTTTGTTCCTGCAGTGTGATTGTTAGAGGGGGAGGGAGAGCACTTCAAACAGGATGCAAGCAGGGGGGAGACAGACACAGAAGGGGAGCAGATTGCACTTTTTATTTAACTTTCAGTTTGGGACTCGGGAGCAGAGGAGAGACTTAAGGTAGCCATACACTGGTCGATTTGCCATCAGATTCAATCAACAGATAGATCCCTCTCTGATCGAATCTGATCAGAGAGGGATCGTATGGCTGCCTTTACTGCAAACAGATTGTGAACCGATTTCAGCCTGAAACCGTTCACAATCTGTGGTGGTGGTGCTGCCTCTGCCCCCGCCCGCCCGCATACATTACCTGCTCCGCCGGCGCGACTCCCCAGGTCTCCGCTGTCTTCTCCGCTCTGGTCTGGTCTCCGGGTCTGGCATGCTTCACTTCCTCCTGTCCCGGCAGAAAGTTTAAACAGTATAGCCCTCTACTGTTTAAACTTCCTGCCGGGACAGGAGGAAGTGAAGCATGCCGGACCCGGAGACCAGACCAGAGCGGAGAAGACAGCGGAGACCTGGGGAGTCGCGCTGGCGGAGCAGGTAATGCATTGCCGCTCTATTGCGTCGGTCGTCGGGCACTCGAACGCCGCTAGCAACGCGCTCCCTACCCGCGGGCGATCAACGGTAATTTCCTGCACGGAGCGATCGACGGGATCGATCTATTTCCGGACGAAATAGATCGAAATTTAGTGTGTAGCGTGAACGATGTGACAGCAGATTCGATCCCAGTGATCGAATCTGCTGTCAATCGGCGGGGAATCGACCTAGTGTATGGCCAGCTTTAGAGAGGAATGCACAGGAGGCTGCTTCAGAACCACCCTGTCACTGTACATGCTGTGTACTGCTCTGTCCTCTGTCCCCCGAATGAACGTAAACAAAAAAAAAGCTGAGCTCTGAAGTCCTATCACCTCTTCTGCTCTCCGTAGCTGGATTAGACCAGCAGCTCCTTATCTAAATACACCGGCATGGTCGTTGTCTGGGGAAACAGAGAATGAATGAGCTATCCCTGATGGCTGTCCCTGATTGCTGAACCCACGTGGTCTCCTCTCTCATAACTCCTGCAGGCTGCTGACAGGATGTGTGGGTGTGCTTCCTTGGCTACCTCTCTTTTCATTGGACAGAGAGGTGCCGGGATAATAAAGCCTGTTATTCATTGGAGGGCGGGAGGAAGAGATGAAGCTGGAGTTTCCAGCTAGATGAAGCGCATGGTGCCGCCCAGCCAATCCTTGCTCCACCAGAAAGCGTGAGGTGAAAGGCAGAGGAGCGCTCCTGCAGTGTACAGCATCAGCTTTCGGTAGTGTACCAGAGCTGGGCGCTGTTGCTAGCAGGCAATGGAGCGCTTCTGCCTGCAGTTTATTAAGCGCTGTTTTTTTTTCTTGCTAAGAGGGCGAATAAGAGCAGCTGGGCGGGGTTTGAAAACAGCCGGGCGGCCCGCCCACCTAATTGGCCCTGGGGAGAACACTGCCTTTATTATTGATAGGCTTCTCCCTATGTTGCTTGCAGTCTCTATTTATATACTCTGGTAGGGCATTTGGCAGCCTGAAGTGGCTAGTGACATCAACTGCAGCAAGAAATTCAAATAAACCCCTATTATTATTATTATTATTTAGTATTTATATAGCGCCGACATATTACGCAGCGCTGTACAGTGTATATATATATATTGTCTTGTCACTAACTGTCCCTCAAAGGAGCTCACAATCTAATCCCTACCATTGCCATATGTCTATATTATGTAGTGTAAATACTGTAGTCTAGGGCCAATTTTAGAGGGAGCCAATTAACTTATCCGTATGTTTTTGGAATGTGGGAGGAAACCGGAGTGCCCGGAGGAAACCCACGCAGACACGGAGAGAACATACAAACTCTTTGCAGATAGTGCCCTGGCTGGGATTCGAACCAGGGACCCAGCGCTGCAAGGCGAGAGAGCTAACCACTACGCCACCATGCTGCCCATGCTGCCCCTATGAATCTCTATGGCTGATGTGACCAACTTTAATGACTGGCACCAACATAGAAAATGGTCAAAGGATGCAGAGCACTATCTCTTATGGCGAATACACACGGTTCGTTCCCGCATCGAATGCGCCGCTCGATTCCCGACGAATAGATTATTCCCGAACATTTCCGAGCGCATTTCGATGATTTTTAGGTCGATTGCCAAGTAAAGTATGGCAAATCGACTTAACGATCCATCGAAATGCAAATCGGACATGTCTGAAATAAACGAATCGACGGGAATCGAGCACCGCATCGACGAGAATCGAGTGCGGGAACGAACCGTGTGTATCCAGCATTAGAGGTTTCACCAACAGACAAGGACTGCACAAGTTCCCTTTTCAAGGCAGTGTAGAATTAAAGGACATGTCAAGTGAGGGGAGTTAATGGTAAATTTTTTTAGTGAACGATGGTATCATTAATCAGATTATTCAGATCGAAATGCATGAAAACCGAGAAGTTGATGGGCCAAATTGATCCTAAACAATTGCATTATCAATAATCAAATAATCGTTCTTAGAGTTGAGCTGAAATTTTCGTAATTTCGCATTACTATAATTACGCATGCGAAATTTGCGATTACGATGCGAAATTAGCGTAGCGAAATTGCCATTAAAATCGTAATTGAAAATACCGTAAGCGTAATTTTCAACGCGAAATTTCGCGTTTCGTTCATGCCGTAATTTCGCATTAAACGCTACCGTAATTTCGCGTTAAACCGTAACGCTACGTATAATATAAAAAAGCCGCCGACTTTAAGGGTTAATAGCAAAGCCCCCTTAAATGCTAAGAGCCTCAAATTTGGAGAATATATTAAGGAGATCAGGAGGAATAAGAGGAAAATTTTTTTTTTCAAAAAGACCTTATAGTTTTTGAGAAAATCGATGTTAAAGTTTCAAAGTAAAAATGTATACATTTAAAAACCCGCCGACTTTAACGGTTAATAGCAAAGCCTGCTTAAAGTTTAGGAACACCAAATTCCTAGGGTATATTAAGGGGATCAGTGGGAATAAGAGGAAAAATTTTTTTTTCAAAAAGACCTTATAGTTTTTGAGAAAATCGATTTTTAAGTTTCAAGGGCGAAAATGTCTTTTAAATGCGGAAAATGTCAGTTTTTTTTGCACAGGTAACAATAGTGTATTATTTTCATAGATTCCCCCAAGTGGGAAGAGTTTTACTTACTTCGTTCTGAGTGTGGGAAATATAAAAAAAAAACGACGTGGGGTCCCCCCTCCCAGACCTCTTTAACCCCTTGTCCCCCATGCAGGCTGGGATAGCCAGAATGCGGAGCACCGGCCGCGTGGGGCTCCGCACCCTGACTATACCAGCCCGCATGGTCCATGGATTGGGGGGTCTCGGAAGGGGAGGGGCATCCAAGCTTTCCCCTCCCCCTCCGAGCCCTTGTCCAATCCAAGGACAAGGGGCTCTTCTCCACCTCCGATGGGCGGTGGAGGTGGAGGCCGCGATTTCCTGGGGGGGAGGTTCATGGTGGAATCTGGGAGTCCCCTTTAAAAAGGGGTCCCCCAGATGCCCACCCCCCCTCCCAGGAGAAATGAGTATAGAGGTACTTGTACCCCATACCCATTTCCTTTAAGAGTTAAAGTAAATAAACACACAGACACTTAGAAAAAGTATTTTAATTGAACAAAAAACATAACCACGAAAAAAGTCCTTTAATATTCTTAATTAACCATTAATACTTACCTGTCCCTTTAAATAAATGATCCCTCGCAATATCCTCGGAAATGTTCTATCAGTTACAATGTAACAAAGTTATTACAATGTAACAACTTTGTTACATTGTAACTACGCCGCACCCGACGCCACTCGCCGCTCAGCCGCCGCATACGCGTCCGTGCAGGACGCTAAGTCCCCGCAGCTCCCGCTGTCCACCCCGCCCACATCTGTCACCCACATGTCACCCACATGTGGGTGACATGTGGGTGACATGTGGGAGAGGCGGGGAGGGCAGCGGAGCCGGCGGGGACTTAGCGTCCTGCACGGACCCGACAGAGCTCTGAGCTATATAGCTATAAAGCATCTTTGTATTTGGGCTCCAAGGAGCCCCATTGGTCCTTAGCAGACCAATGGGGTTCCTTCTGATTTGAAGGAACCCCATTGGTCTGCTAAGGACCAATGGGGCTCCTTGGAGCCCAAATACAAAGATGCTTCTCAGAGCTCTGAGCTATATAGCTCAGAGCTCTGTCGGGTCCGTGCAGGACGCTAAGTCCCCGCCGGCTCCGCTGCCCTCCCCGCCTCTCCCACATGTCACCCACATGTCACCCACATGTGGGTGACATGTGGGTGACAGATGTGGGCGGGGTGGACAGCGGGAGCTGCGGGGACTTAGCGTCCTGCACGGACGCGTATGCGGCGGCTGAGCGGCGAGTGGCGTCGGGTGCGGCGTAGTTACAATGTAACAAAGTTGTTACATTGTAATAACTTTGTTACATTGTAACTGATAGAACATTTCCGAGGATATTGCGAGGGATCATTTATTTAAAGGGACAGGTAAGTATTAATGGTTAATTAAGAATATTAAAGGACTTTTTTCGTGGTTATGTTTTTTGTTCAATTAAAATACTTTTTCTAAGTGTCTGTGTGTTTATTTACTTTAACTCTTAAAGGAAATGGGTATGGGGTACAAGTACCTCTATACTCATTTCTCCTGGGAGGGGGGGTGGGCATCTGGGGGACCCCTTTTTAAAGGGGACTCCCAGATTCCACCATGAACCTCCCCCCCAGGAAATCGCGGCCTCCACCTCCACCGCCCATCGGAGGTGGAGAAGAGCCCCTTGTCCTTGGATTGGACAAGGGCTCGGAGGGGGAGGGGAAAGCTTGGATGCCCCTCCCCTTCCGAGACCCCCTAATCCATGGACCATGCGGGCTGGTATAGTCAGGGTGCGGAGCCCCACGCGGCCGGTGCTCCGCATTCTGGCTATCCCAGCCTGCATGGGGACAAGGGGTTAAAGAGGTCTGGGAGGGGGGACCCCACGTCGTTTTTTTTTATATTTCCCACACTCAGAACGAAGTAAGTAAAACTCTTCCCACTTGGGGGAATCTATGAAAATAATACACTATTGTTACCTGTGCAAAAAAAACTGACATTTTCCGCATTTAAAAGACATTTTCGCCCTTGAAACTTAAAAATCGATTTTCTCAAAAACTATAAGGTCTTTTTGAAAAATGTTTTTTTCCTCTTATTCCCACTGATCCCCTTAATATACCCTGGGAATTTGGTGTTCCTAAACTTTAAGCAGGCTTTGCTATTAACCGTTAAAGTCGGCGGGTTTTTAAATGTTTACATTTTTCCTTTGAAACTTTAACATCGATTTTCTCAAAAACTATAAGGTCTTTTTGAAAAAAAATGTTTTCCTCTTATTCCTCCTGATCTCCTTAATATATTCTCCAAATTTGAGGCTCTTAGCATTTAAGGGGGCTTTGCTATTAACCCTTAAAGTCGGCGGCTTTTTTATATTATACGGAGCGTTACGGTTTAACGCGAAATTACGGTAGCGTTTAATGCGAAATTACGGCATGATGCGACTGTAATGCGAAAATTACGCGAAAATTACGCTTACGCGAAATTTCGCGAAATCCTTCTTCATTACGATTATGTACTTACGGCCATAATCGTAATTACACTAATTACGCGAAATTTCGCAAAATCGTAATTAGGTCATTACGCTCATCTCTAATTCGTTCTGCTTAGCAGATTTTTTCATAGATATTATTATAACTTGTGGAGATTTGATCATACGTTGGATTCTGTAATGGAATGGATAATTGAAAAACAATCTTCTCTTTCAATTTGAATGATCTTATAAAAAAAATTGATCATTCACTAGAAATTGAGGCTGCTATTAATATCCCCTCTTAGAATTACTATTGCCTGACTAATCAACTTTGGCAGTTTTAAAGTGCCCATGGGGGGTACTTACCTTGGGGGGGGGGGGCTCTGGATTCTAATGAGGCTTCCCCAGTCCTCCACAGTAGTCCCGATCCAGCGCTGGTTCTCCCCAAAAATCCACAGACAAGCTTGTCAGAGGATGCATGCAGGTGCTGTAGCTCCTGTAGCATGCAGCGATATTTACCCTTTGGATCCAGTGCTGGCACAGTACCATCTTCCCCCTGAAGCTCCGGCGGAACTAACCCAATCGGGTCCACTCTACTGCGTACGCATGAGACACCTGTGCCTGCACAGTAGAGCAGGCCCGATCAAGCTTGGCTATTTCCACTGGAGCCCAAGTGGGGGAAATGGTACTGTGCCTGTGCTGGATCCAACAGGTAAATATTGCCGTCTGCAGCTGTCTGGGGGTCCCAGTGCTGGGTTAGGGCTACTACGGAGGATGGGGAAACCTCATTAGGATCTAGAGCAGGCATGGGCAAACTTGGCCCTCCAGCTGTTAAGGAACTACAAGTCCCACAATGCATTGCAGGAGTCTGACAGCCACAGTCATGACTCATAAAGGCAAATGCATTGTGGGACTTGTAGTTCCGTAACAGCTGGAGGGCCGAGTTTGCCCATGCCTGATCTAGAGGCTTCTCCTTCCCGAGGTAAGTACCCCCAGGGGCACTATTTTTTTTTTATTACAGATTCTCTTTAAGGGAGATGTATAAGCAGTTAGGGAACCTTCTGTGTTTTAATTACTTTTATTTTTCTAAATAACATTTGTCTGACGTGTAGAATATAGCAGCAGACACTGTACTATAGGTCTTCAAAGTGCATAGTTTTGGATGCAGCATTTACTTTTCTGAAATGATTCAGCTGTACAGAAGGGGATTCAATCAGTTTTGTCCAGAAACGTATCAGTTCAATCAAAAATACCTTTTAAAATAGATTAATTCTAGAACTTAAATTAGGATTACTGTTTGTTTCACATACTTATCGCTTATTGTCTTAGGTCTAATCTAATGGGTACAAAGTTTACAGTATTTGACAATGGTGCAAATCCTGATAGAGCAAATTCAGACTGGTCCAATGTACGGCAGGAGCTTTCGGCAATTGTTTATGTAAGTATGTAAGAGTTTTTAATTAAGCCTCACTAAATCTCATTTAGAGAAGCCAGAAGCCAGAACCACCAAGATTTTTAGTTGTTGTTGTAACATTTTCCCCTTTTAGCTCTCACTTAAAAGTTAGTGTTTTCTGTCTGGGAAAAGAGAATGTACGACTAAAAATGCTAAACTATGTGACGTTTCCTGTACTAGTATACAACAATATCAGTTGGTAAGTCAGCCACCCCTCGATCAGGCAGCAAATTAGAAAACAGAAAACAAGGCGAGGGTTTTCAGGCTTTTACTGTTTGTCATATTTTAACTGTTTGTCATATTTTACTATTAAAGAGTATTGTAATTAAAATATACGTTTTATTACTTGATTGCTATTATTGGGTCAGAAAACTCTCACTTGGCTCATATGCTATTAAAGCAGCAGGGACAGTCATACTATCCTAGGGGGAAAAAAACACATATATAAGTAGATAAATACTTGTTTTACTTGCATAACATATGTTTTGTACTGTCCACATTTTGATTTCAGTGATTTTTATATAGTAAATAAAGAGAAACATTGTCCTGGCATTTTCTATTTTTACTCCTTCTGACCAAAGCCAATCTCAATGTTTTTTCCTTCCTTATGCTTCTTTTCTTCTGGAAACTGCCATATCTAGCTTGCTTTGTAAATACATGTGATCACAGCATGGATCATATTTCAGCAGCTTTTCCCTTCTGAGCCTTGTGTCACGCTGAACTGCACTCAGCCAATCAATGAGGAGCAGGAGGGGAGATGATAAGCTTCCTTCTTCTCGGCAATGTACCAAATAGAGCCAGGCTGATAGAGATAAGATTTATTTAAGCAGACACATTTATGATTAGATTGGAATGCTTGCAATTCAGGGTTAGGTTGCAGACTGCATAATAAACACAGTGCAGTGGGTAAATGGAATTTGATATTGTGGCTGACAATCCTGCTTTAACTTTTTTTCTCCAGAGTTTTCTCCAAAATGATGTTTTCAAACTTGTCAATAAAATGCCTTTTAAATCACCAGTAAGCAAGAAAATACTTAAAATAATTGTGATAGTACTTTTTCACCTACTTCTTTGTACTTTTTCAATTGCAAAGTGTTGAAAAGCTATGCTAAAAGTTATCTCCTAGGAGAAAAACTCAGGGGAAAAAAAAGTTAATTTCATATGGACCATTGCTTTTCATTTTCTAATATTCCCTGCAGTAGCATTGGTGCAAGGTGTAAAGTATAATCAAATACTGTATATATCTTAAAGTACTTTCATACTTGACACTGAAAGCAAAAACTACATACAGAGGCTCAGTTACTGTCACCTAGAATGATCACTGGTAATTAGCTCTCTAATGTAGTTTAGCGATCTACAGTGGGTTGCAAAAGTATTCAGCCCCCTTGAAGTTTTCCACATTTTGTCACATTACTGCCACAAACATGCATCAATTTTATTGGAATTCCCCGTGAAAGATCAATACAAAGTGGTGTACATGTGAGAAGTGGATCGAAAATCATACATCATTCCAAACGTTTTTTTCAAATAAATAACTGCAAAGTGGGGTGTGCGTAATTATTCGGCCCCCTGAGTCAATACTTTGTAGAACCACCTTTTGCTGCAATTACAGCTGCCAGTCTTTTAGGGTATGTCTCTACCAGCTTTGCACATCTAGAGACTGAAATCCTTGCCCATTCTTCTTTGCAAAACAGCTCCAGCTCAGTCAGATTAGATGGACAGCGTTTGTGAACAGCAGTTTTCAGATCTTGCCACAGATTCTCGATTGGATTTAGATCTGGACTTTGGCTGGGCCATTCTAACACATGGATATGTTTTGTTTTAAACCATTCCATTGTTGCCCTGGCTTTATGTTTAGGGTCACTGTCCTGCTGGAAGGTGAACCACCGCCCCAGTCTCAAGTCTTTTGCAGTCTCCAAGAGGTTTTCTTCCAAGTTTGCCCTGTATTTGGCTCCATCCATCTTCCCATCAACTCTGACCAGCTTCCCTGTCCCTGCTGAAGAGATGCACCACCCGAGCATGATGCTGCCACCACCATATTTGACAGTGGGGATGGTGTGTTCAGAGTGATGTGCAGTGTTAGTTTTCCGCCACACAAAGGTGGTCATTCATAAAAATGTTTCCAGCTGCGATAGCAGTGCGGAGATTTCCCGCTGTAGGATGGCGGTAAGCTGTCGGAAGGCATGCGGAAACACAGAAGCTGGCAGAGTCCCTCCGTGCGCTGCTCTCTCTGCTGCTGCTTGGGAGGTCTGTCTCCATTCACTTGCATGTATTCCGCACGCTTCTTGCTACATCCGAGGAAGCGGTATTTCCCGTCCACATACCACATCCTCTAATCTTTATGAATGGACATTTTGTTACTTTTTCTAGATAAATCTAGAAAATCACTGCACAAGGCTGAAATTTATTGCTCTGCTGGGGAATTGTAACTTTTTATGCGGAAATAGCTTTTATGAATGCACACTTTGCTAAATGGTCGGGAAAGTCAGCTGTTTTGAGCGGTAAACTTGTGGTAACGTTTTATGAATAGAGGCCAAAGCGTTTTGCATTTTGGCCAAAAAGTTCGATTTTGGTCTCATCTGACCAGAGCACCTTCTTCCACATGGTTGCTGTGTCCCCCACATGGCTTGTGGCACACTGCAAACGGGACTTCTTATGCTTTCTGTTAACAATGCCTTTCTTCTTGCCACTCTTCCATAAAGGCCAACTTTGTGCAGTGCATGACTAATAGTTGTCCTATGGACAGAGTCTCCCACCTGAGCTGTAGATCTCCGCAGCTCGTCCAGAGTCACCATTGGCCTCTTGACTGCATTTCTGATCAGCGCTCTCCTTGTTCGGCCTGTGAGTTTAGGTGGATGGCCTTGTCTTGGTAGGTTTACAGTTGTGCCATACTCCTTCCATTTCTGAATGATCGCTTGAACAGTGCTGTGTGGGATGTTCAAGGCTTTGGAAATCTTTCTGCAGCCTAAGCCTGCTTTAAATTTCTCAATAACTTGATCCCTGACCTGTCTTGTGTGTTCTTTGGACTTCACGGTGTTGTTGCTCTGTTGCTCCCAATATTCTCTTAGACAGCCTCTTAGGCCCTCACAGAGCAGCTGTAGTTGTACTGACATTAGATTACACACAGGTGCTCTATTTAGTCATTAGCACTCATCAGGCAACGCCTATAGGCAACTGACTGCACTCAGATCAAAGGGGGCCGAATAATTATGCACACACCACTTTGCAGTTATTTATTTGTAAAAAAAATGTTTGAAATCATGTATGATTTTCGTTCCACTTCTCATGTGTACACCACTTTGTATTGGTCTTTCATGTGGAATTCCAATAAAATTGATTCATGTTTGAGGCAGTAATATGACAAAATGTGGAAAACTTCAAGGGGGCCGAATACTTTTGCAACCCACTGTATCATGGCACATGTGTAAGCTTTTACTGTTTTCAAAAATTAAATACTATTGGAAGTCAGTATAGGTTTCGTACATTTTTCTTGTTCTTGTTTTTATTTCTGCTGTGTTGAACATACTTTGATATTGTTTGATATGTTTTGAAACCATTTTGAATGCAAAATATGATTTTACCTTTCTTGCTCAGGAAACAAATGTACTGGGTTTTAAAGGTCCTAGGAAAATGACTGTTTTAATACCAGGAATGGATGAAGATTGTGAAAGGGTGCCTATTCGTCCTCGTAATGTAAGTTGAATAAAGGTTTCACCATGCTGTAGTGCAGACGTTTTTGTTGATCCTGTTTGACATACATTTAAATAGGTAGCAAAATAGATTTACAAAATGTTTATTAGTGGTCAATAAATGCACGGCTTAACTAATTGGAATGATTCATATTAACTAAGCCTTCTCCTCCTAAGGACAATGATGGGCTGCTCCAGCGGTGGCAAAACAAGAACATGGACAATGTCATTGAACTGCATAACAAGAGTCCTACATGGAATGATGAAACACAATCCTATGTTCTCAACTTCCATGGGCGTGTCACTCACCCTTCTGTCAAAAACTTTCAGATTGTCCACTCTGATGATCGTAAGTATAGTTCATGGTGTTAAAATACTCACTGATTTTTTTCCCCATAAAATGGCAGTGTATCCTGCCTCATATGTTACCATGCCGTAAACTTCCTTGGTGCCTAGTTTAGCTCCTTTTTGGAGAATTTTGTTGCCTTTGCTTCACCATCTCCACATGCAAAAACATTTAACAGCCATGGGTACAGGTATGCATTCATTTAACATGTAATTATGCATGAGGGAATGCATTTGTGTAATGTTCACATTAATTAACTTTTAAAAAAAAATGTAATGAGTGATTTACCAAAACTCTGTAGCCACAGAGTGTTTTGTTTTGTTTTTTAATATATAAAACAAGGCTTCCAACTATGACAGCAGTGGGTCAAGTCCCAGAGACGGACATGTAACATATTCCCTATTTCCCTTCCACAGAACCTTGTCCACTGCTGATGGGCATAGGAGCCCTTTGATAAACGCAATTCTGGTAATATGAGTGAGGTTTTGTAGTGCTATCTGTTCACCCCAAAAATGGCCACATATTTGTATAAAGGAGCAGCTGTCCCTTGGCTAGTAGACATTTCATAGTGTGGTTTCAGTTAGTGAAGGCAGTGGTGTTGCTGGCTGGGTGCATATGGTTAATTAAATAATATAGGAGTACCAGGATAAGATTGGGTAAGGTCCGTGTTATACATACAACTCCTCCGTTTCCTGTTATACAAGCACACACTGCCCTATCTTTATAGGAAATGGGGTTGTACGTTAAAAAGTTATAATATCTGTGCAGCCTTAGTGGAGTAAAATATGTGTTTACATTTTTATTTATCTTAGTCAAATCTTAAAAGCAACTCAGAAATGAATGTTAGTCCTCCTAGTTCCACCAGTTGCTATCTTGTTTAGCACCCAGCAGAGCAGCGGGATACTATATGTGCTCTAATATAACAATATATGAGAAAAGTAGCTAAACCTTTAAAAATTGTTTGTACTAACTTGGGTACTTTTCTATTTCCAGTCGATTACATCATCATGCAGTTTGGTCGCATAGCTGACGACGCATTCACAATGGACTACAAGTACCCCATGTGTGCTGTTCAAGCTTTTGCTATTGCACTGTCTAGCTTTGATGGAAAATTGGCATGTGAATGATGTGTCAAGGACATTATTTAAATGTGTACATGCTACTTGAAAAGAATATTTATAATAAAAGACCAGAAAATTTTAACATTTATGCATTTATTTTTGAAGATACTTAACATATGTTGCCATGAGGAAATGGAAGGACTTTGGCATTAAAGTTTACCTTCATTTCTAGGCCGGTCTACTCACTTTTGTGACTATCGTCCTCTCAGCCTTACCATGCACAGATGCTTTACAGCGTTGTGAAAGGCCAGTGCTCACTAATCTTTTTGCCCCACAAGCACAGGTAACTGCCACTGAGAGTTTTTAAGCAGAGAGATTAGTTGCACATAAGATTAGCAGTGCAGCTGCAAGTCTGTCCCTTTTCAACTGTGTCTGTCACACACTGTTGTGTCCTCCCACAGAGTGGCATAACATTTACAAATACTCTTCCACATAAAGGATTTTGTGCAGTGGTGCTGCTCAAACTACCAAACATGGAAGGCAACCTCAATCACCACCGAAGGGCCGCTCTGTAACACAGCCACGTACAGAAACAGCTTAAGGAAACACAAAAGGTGAGACTGAGAGTCCGATATGGTATATGTACCGATAATGGGTTACCTTTTCAGCTTAAGATACAGTAATACTCACAAACATGGGTTACCTTACCTGATAGGCTGCCACTGTACAGGCGGGTGGGGAGAATAAACCCAATCCTATTTAGGTTAAGATGTTGCTCTCTGTTGTATCTGAAAGTAAGACAAGGAGTCTATTTCAGAAGGTGCAGAACTCAGTGTTCCAGAAACAGATACTCCTTTATTTGTTTGACTGAGGAAGCAGGTGTGACCTACAAAATGCATTGCATGTGGATTTTATTGTCTAAATAAAAGTGTTTTTGAAATAGATCACTTTTGTCTTCTGAAGGAGAGGCAAGCCCACCACTTCTTCCCTTTTTAAACAGTTTTCTGTGTATTTTAATCTTGTTGGTGCTTTTGTTTCACCTATTATCATAAGTGCAGAAACAAATTCTAATAAAAGTTTTCTTTTAGGCTCTTGAACACTGCATCAATTGCGTTGCAGAATAATTCTGCATGCCAACTCAATGCCCATACAATTCTATGGTGCTGTAACGAATCATTATATCTAACTCACTGCATTCAGGCTCTGCATTAGTCTAGTCTCCATTACAGTTCACACGTGCATTATGCATTGTGCACAGTGTGCAAGGACCCTTATAGCCTACATGTACAAAATAAAAGCAAATTGCTGCACAAAGGCAATAAATAAGATTTTGAAATATACTCATAACTCCCCATTTTGTTAATCTTTTTGAATTTACAAGATACTTTCAACCACAACAGTGGCATCAAAATATGTTTTTACATATTATAGGATAGGATAAGATATAAATTCTTTCCTTTCATGGCTGTTTTCTACCTTAATTGTGCTATTTTCTTGGGGTGGCAGACCACCTCTGTGACTTCTAGCCAAGCAAGGTGCAGTTTTGCAGCAGTATAATGTTAGGAGTTTCAGGCAAGGCAGAAAACACTAGGGGTTGTCCAACTTACCAGAAGAATACTTTGCTGATCAGGAAATAGCAGCTTGGGTTCCATAGAAAATGTGCCAGGTAAGCAAACTGTATACTCGGCTGGATTCACCATAAGGCACTGTAGGCACGTGCCTACAGGCGCCTGATGATGGGAAGGCGGCTCTGTCCCCTGCCCGAGCGCCTCCCTCCCTCTTTCCCTATGCAGAGCCCTGATGAGAGTGTAAATGAGACTCTAGCTACTTAATACTGAGGGTACCTCTGGCTACTTAATGCTGAGGTTCCTTTTAGCTACCTAATTTTTAAGGGGCTCCTCTAGCGAGGAATCGGCTCGGGAGACTTGGACGCAAGAGAGGAATCGGCGCTGGAGACTTGGATGCAGGAGAGGAATCGGTGCGGGAGACTTGGACGCAGGAGAGGAATCGGCGCTGGAGACTTGGATGCAGGAGAGGAATCAGTGCGGGAGACTTGGATGCAGGAGAGGAATCGGTGCGGGAGACTTGGGCGCAGGATACAGCGGTATGGCTTATCCTGCTCCTGCACAAGTCCCGGCCGTGTTAAATACTATTCCCGATCCAGGCCGCCATGGATAGTTGGGAATGAAATAATTTGGCTTCCAGCAATTGCTGGAGGCCGAATTATAGTGTTTTAAAAGTAACTTCAGCTCCGTCTTCTGATGGCGCCGAAGTTACTCCCTGTGTGCTGCTATAGCCTCCTAATACTTGAGGGCACCTCTAGCTACTTAATATTGAGGGTACCTCTGGCTATGGGACACCAGCTATGATGGCAAGGGAAGTAAGGGAGAAGTGACAGTTGGGACAGCCAGTACACTTGCAGTGTGGGGGTTTGTAGGTACATGGAGGGGGAAGTCTAGAGTGCCAGGACATCTGTGCTTCTAGGCTCCTGTGAGGTAAATCTGGGCCTGTGTATACTTCACATTTGTGAGCAGACCCTTAGCACTGGCGCACGGAAGGGGGTGTTCCGGGTGTCTGGAACCACTCCCTCGCACTGAGACCGGAAGTGCCTCCTGAATCTGAGCAGCGGCAGCCGGTGAAGAGAGCCGGTGAAGAGAGACGTGAGTCAGAACATTGCGATTTTCTGGTGACTGCTGCCCACTTTACGATTATTTTCTGGTGACTCCTGCCCACATTTCGATTATTTTCTGATGACTGCTGGCTGCTGCCCACATTACGATTATTTTCTGATGACTGCTGCCCACATTACGATTATTTTCTGATGACTGCTGCCCACATTACGATTATTTTCTGATGACTGCTGCCCACATTACGATTATTTTCTGATGGCTGCTGCCCACATTATGATTATTTTCTGATGGCTGCTGCCCACATTACGATTATTTTCTGATGGCTGCTGTCCACATTACGATTATTTTCTGGTGACTGCTGCCCACTTTACGATTATTTTATGGTGAAATGCTGCCCAATTTACAATTAATTTCTGGTGAAATGCTGCCCAATTTACGATTATTTTATGGTGAAATGCTGCCCAATTTACAATTAATTTCTGGTGAAATGCTGCCCAATTTACGATTATTTTACGGTGAAATGCTGCTCAATTTATGATGAATTTCTGGTGAAATGCTGCTCAATTTATGATTAATTTCTAGTGAAATGCTGCCCACTTTACGATTATTTTATGGTGAAATGCTGCCCACTTTATGATCATTTTATGGTTAAATGCTGCCCATTTTATGATTCATTTCTGGTGAAATGCTGCCCATTTTACGATTCATTTCTGGTCAAACATTGCTGCATTAGGATTATTTTATAGTGAAACATTGCTGCATTAGGATTATTTTATAGTGAAACATTGCTGCATTAGGATTATTTTATAGTGAAACGCTGCCCCATTACGTTTATTTGGTGCCTATGGGGAGGGCCCCATCCTCATTTTCGCAGGGGGACCCAGAGATTTCTAGTTACGCCCCTGGGGGAGGGTCTCTCTGACTGGCGGTATGAGAGCGGGGGTACTAGGGGGGCAGCGCAAAGATACATTACCTTTCTTGGCTGCGGTAATGGCGTCCCAGGTCTCCATGGCTAGTTGGCTACCTTTCATCCTGGCTCTAACGTGACGTCACCACGCCATCCAGCCGCAGCGGCCACGCTCCTCCCCCTGAAGGCCATTGGACATCAGAGTATGCGTCCATGGAGAGAGAAGTACTGCTGCTGGATGAGCTGGAGTCTGGATAAGGCAAGTGCAGCCCGGGCTCACTGAGAGGCAGGGCGGGGGGATGTTTGGAAGCCAGCCAGCCATCCATTCCATGATCCACCATATGTGAGAGGGAGAGAGGGGGGGTTCATCTGGCTATATTTACAGGGGGGATCTGACTATATACACTGGCTATATGCAGGGGCATTTGACTATATACACTGGCTATATGCAGGGGGATCTGGCTATATACACTGGCTATATGCAGGGGGATCTGGCTATATACACTGGCTATATGCAGGGGGATCTGGCTATATAAACTGGCTATATGCAGGGGGATCTGGCTATACACTGGCTGTATGCAGGGGGATCTGGCTATATACACTGGCTATATGCAGGGGGAGGCATCTGGCTACATACAGTGGGTATATGGCTATATACAGGGGGGGATCTCTGGTTATATATACAGGGGATCTGACTATATACACTGGCTATATATACAAGGGGGATCTGGTGAAATACAAGGGGGAATGTACTGAACTGGGAGTCATCTGGCTATATACTATAAATGGGGATCATGTGGTTACCTATCCTAACTGGGGGGGGGGGCCTCATCTGGCTACCTGTGTGATAAATGGGGGTCATCTGGTCACCTATACTAAAGAGGGGTGGGGTAATTTCGTTATCCATAATAAAGGGGGGTTATCTGGCTACTTAATCACTGCCACATTATATATATTTTGGCGAAACACTACTGCATCATGTGTATTTTGTAGGGAAACACTGCGCATTGTGTGTATTTTGTGGAGAAATGCTGTGCATCGTGTGGATTTTGTGGGCAAACGCATGCGCGGTAGTGTGCGGCTTGCCAAAAGAAACCTATCAGGAGTCCCCCCCTTGAAAATCCTGGATTTTCCCCTGCTTAGGTGTGTACGGACATTGAACTTTTAGGCTAGGTTCACAGTGGGGCATTACAGAGCTGCGTTATAAAGTCTTATAACGCAACTTACCGTACTGCAATGATAAGCCCATGGGACGTTCACTGCGCGGCATTAGCGTCACATTGTAGTACTATGGTAGAGCAAGGTGGTTGCCTCTAAATGCACACATTACCAGGTACAGGAAAGCATGCTTTTCATTGCCTGTATGCTTTAGTGTACCTACTGTATGCGACGGTAACAGCATTAATATGCGTTACCACCTTTTTTTGCGTTGCGTTGTAATGCTGCATTGCGACTTTAACGTCACATCACAAAACAATGTTGCACTGTGAACCTAGCCTCAATGGCACAACCAATCATTTGTGGTTTAACCTCCCTGGCGGTAAGCCCGAGCTGAGCTCGGGCTATGCCGCCGGGAGGCACCGCTCAGGCCCCGCTGGGCCGACTTGCATAATTTTTTTTTGTTACACGCAGCTAGCACTTTGCTAGCTGCGTGTAACCTCCGATCGCCGCCGCTACCCGCCAATCCGCCGCTGTACCCGTCGCCGCAGCCGCCCCCCCAGACCCCGTGTGCTGCCTGGCCAATCAGTGCCAGGCAGCGCTGTGGGGTGGATCGGATTCCCCTTTGACGTCACGACGTCGATGACGGGGGAAGCCCTCCAAGAGATCCCGTTCTTTGAACGGGATCTCTTGATCTCCGTTCGCCGGCTGCGATCGGAGGGGCTGCGGGAATGCCGCTCAGCAGCGGCTATCATGTAGCGAGACATTGTCTCGCTACATGAAAAAAAAAAAATTTGCTGCCCCCTGGCGGATTTTAACAAACCGCCAGGGAGGTTAATATCTCTATGCTCTTGCTCTATGGGCATTCCCTATCTGATGGCCAGTGTAATGAAAATTTTTGCAACTTTATAATATTTTGCAACCGGTTGCAATAATTTATACTTATAGCTATCAGAAAGTGAAACCTAACTATTAATTTCAATGTATTCGTATCAGAAAATGCAATCCAACCTAACCCTATTTTCACACAGAACCCTCTTCAACTGGGCAATAACCTCCCTGGAGGGAATAAAGAACTCCCCTGGTGGGCAACTACTATTCCCCCCCCCCGGTGGGCAACTAATAAACCCCCCAGGAGGGAACTAAACAGCCGGGAAATGTAAAAGAAGGCGGGCTTACGCAGTTAGGCACAGTCCATTCAGGTTACAGGTTGCAATATTTTTCCTTACACCTGTTCAACTGCTCAGAATGCTGCAAAAATCCTTCCGATTCTTCCTTCCACTATAGAAAAACATTCGTAGCTGTATCTAAGCATTCACAAATTTCATCCGGGAAAAGTCCTACATCTACATGGCCACATAGCTACAAATCCTCCCCTTTAAAAGAATCACATTGGTTATTATTATAGAAGCTAAAAACATTGGCAGCAAACAAATATGCTCGTGAGGCTCGTTGCTCCACTAAAATGAATGAAATAGGAATCTTCAAGGAGGGTTCTCATTGGTTCAGATTGAGCAAATGGGAAACTTGGCGGGAGAATTAAAGATGCTTTTACCCCCTATATAGTAGTGTGGCAGATTCTAGAAGGGGTGCAGTTATGCAACACTGGTCCAAACAGTGTCAGCGCTGCAGCTAGTGACAGTGCTGAGAGTTTTCTGTGAGCAGTCCCTAGGGGTGGGGAATGATGGGAATGGGGTAATTGGTAAAGATGCAGCAGAGACGGATGAGACTGACAATGTGCAGTGGTAGTCAGGCAGGAAGCGTTGGCTGGAGAGGCCCTTAAGTTTGTTTGACTTTGTTTCGACTTTCCTATTTGCATAGGTAACAGTACTAGTTTACAACATTTGCTGTACTGGAAAACAAAGGAATTTCAGACAATTTTCTTAGTAGGCCTAAAGGCTCGTACACACGCCGTACTATCTGCTGAAAACCCACCCAGTGGGAGGTGACGACGGACCCGTCGATGCCTTTAATACGGCGTGTGTACGAGCCTTAATACAATACGTGCCCATTTTTATCTCATCATGTCAGTTAAGGTACCCCTACATTTTTCTGTCTATTCATGCAATCCCAGACCGTTCCTACTGCAGATGGATAACCATTTCCCATTCCATGATGTGAGTCTCATGTCCAAATTAGCTACCCTAAAGAGTCTTGAGCGTAAGACTCATGCCGAGCACTATAAGTCACCATAGCAGCAATCATTCCTGAAAATGAAAAAAAAAAAATTTAAATAAAAAAGTTAAAGTGACAGTAAAAAAAAAGTGTTTTTGTGAAGTGCTAACCCCTACCAGACTAATTAACCCCTTGCATAGCCTATACTTAGCCCTAAGATTGATAGACACTGGTAATGGCTCCTGCCCATAGCGATCGGATGTGATCACTAGAATGACAGCGTGGGTACCCAAAGCTGTATAGATGCATTACTATGCTGTTGCAATGCATCTATACAGCTTTGCTAGGCAACAACAGACATTACAGATGCACAGGCTGCCATTAATGGTATGCTACACACACCGACTAATGACTAATGATGACATATGGCAAATATGATATTGTTTTACTTTCCAGGGTGTTTATTTACTTAGAAAAGCACAAGAGACAAAATAAACATATATTTCCCCACACGGTGGAATCAGATCCTCATACACACCTTGCTTAACAGACATTCATCTGCAGATCAGATCAACCAGGATGGATCTTCATATCTGCAGTTGATTGTCTGATCTGCAGATGAATGTCTGTTAAACAAGGTGTGTATGAGGATCTGCAGATATCATAGACCAGGGGCGTTTCTAGGGTCCTTGGAGATCGGGGGCACCTGTGGGCACCAGGCGGGGAGGTATATCCGCGCGCGCGCCGCTGCAAAAAAATGGGCGTGGCCATGAGGTGAGTGGGCGTGGCCATGGGTGGGGCCAAATTTACATGAACTTAGCAGCGGTGTAAGCTACAGATAACGGGCCTGCCCATCGAAATATTGGATGGAGCCCCCTGTCCTTTATTTGGATAATTTACAATCAGTATAGACATAGATCAAAGATGTATACGCACATACAATTTTGATTGGTCAATCACTGACCCCCAATTTTACCACCCCCGTGCAGTAAGTGGGCCAACAGACAATGAATTTTATGAACAGAGCTAAAATTGGCTAATCAAAATTGTATGTGTGTACCAGGCTTTACAGCTAATACTGTACATACTGAAAGTAGCAGGGATCAGCATACAATACAGCTGGTTTACAATCAGTAAAGGCACAGAGTAACACCTTACACTGTACACACTGGAGGTAAATCAGCACACAGTGCAGGCACTAGAGAACAGCGTATACTGTACATACTGTAGGCAGCAGAATTCAGCACACTGCAGCTAGCGTGCCAAAAATATGAGGATCACGTTGTGCGGCGTGCTTATCGCGCCGCACCGAAAAATGGGTGGGCCATGGACCAGAATATAGGTGTGGTAACGGGTGGAGACAAATTTACATGAACCTAACAATGGTGGGACATTAGATTATGACAGTGGTGGCGAACCTTTTGGAGGCCGAGTGCCCAAACTGCAACCCAAAAGTCACTTATCTATCGCAAAGTGGCAACAGCAATTTAAACTAAATACTGTACAAACGTTTTAACTCATACATGAACATTATGGAAAATCCAAGTTGAAAATAAACTGTGAAGATAAACAATTTCATCCATCCTACTCCTGAAAAATGTATTCAATTTTTTAGAACCTCCCAGTTTTATTTTCTGTTTTAAAACGCTAAAAAAGTAGGTTTAATGCTATTGTCTCATATGATAAGGATTCAGCTTTTCCCATAGTCTCGCAGTTAGCAATCATGTGACCCCCAACAAGACAAATTCAGCAATCATGAGGCCCCCAACAAATCATGAGGCCCCCAACAAGACAAATTCAGCAATCATGAGGCCCCCAACAAATCATGAGGCCCCCAACAAGACAAATTCAGCAATCATGAGGCACATAAATAGACAGCATTTCACATAAATAGGCAGAATGCCCCCTTAATATGGTAGCCCCCCAAGTTAGGTAGTGAGTGACAGGGACCCCCAGGTTAGCTAGTGAGTGACAGGCGCCTCCAGTTAGGTAGTGAGTGACAGGGACCCCGATAGTGAGTGACAGGGAGCCCCTTTAGGTAGTGAGTGAGTGCCAGAGAGCCCCTTCAGGCAGTGAGTGAGTGCCAGGGAGCCCCTTTAGGCAGTGAGTGAGTGCCAGGGAGCCCCTTTAGGGAGTGAGTGAGTGCCAGGGAGGCCCTTTAGGCAGTGAGTGAGTGCCAGGGAGCCCCTTTAGGCAGTGAGTGAGTGCCAGGGAGCCCCTTTAGGCAGTGAGTGAGTGCCAGGGAGCCCCTTTAGGGAGTGAGTGAGTGCCAGGGAGCCCCTTTAGGGAGTGAGTGAGTGCCAGGGAGCCCCTTTAGGAAGTGAGTGAGCGCCAGGGAGCCCCTGTATAGAGTGAGTGAGTGCCAGGGAGCCCCTTTAGGGAGTGAGTGAGTGCCAGGGAGCCCCTTTAGGGAGTGAGTGAGTGACAGGGAGCCCCTTTAGGGAGTGAATAAGTGACGGGGAGGCCCTTTAGGGAGCGAGTGAGTGACAGGGAGGCCCTTTAGGGAGTGAGTGAGTGCCAGGGACCCCCTTTAGGTAGTGAGTGAGTGCCAGGGAGCCCCTTTAGGGAGTGAGTGAGTGCCAGGGAGCCCCTTTAGGGAGTGAGTGAGTGCCAGGGAGGCCCTTTAGGCAGTGAGTGAGTGTCAGGGAGCCCCTTTAGGCAGTGAGTGAGTGCCAGGGTGCCCCTTTAGGCAGTTAGTGAGTGCCAGGGAGCCCCTTTAGGGAGTGAGTGCCAGGGAGCCTCTTTAGGGAGTGAGTGAGTGCCAGGGAGCCCCTTTAGGGAGTGAGTGAGTGCCAGGGAGCCCCTTTAGGAAGTGAGTGAGTGCCAGGGAGCCCCTTTAGGGAGTGAGTGAGTGCCAGGGAGCCCCTTTAGGGAGTGAGTGAGTGCCAGGGAGCCCCTTTAGGGAGTGAGTGAGTGACAGGGAGCCCCTTTAGGGAGTGAATGAGTGACGGGGAGGCCCTTTAGGGAGTGAATGAGTGACAGGGGGCCCCTTTAGGGAGTGAGTGAGTGCCAGGGAGCCCCTTTAGGGAGTGAGTGAGTGACAGGGAGTCCCCCCTCTAGCCGCCGCCGCTCCCCCCCTACCTCTCAGCAGACCTCAGGATCAGCGGCGACCCGACCAGTTGTACGAGCGGGCGCTGGACGCACCCGCTCTATATGCGGAAGTGATGTCACTTCCGCATATCAGTGCGGGCGCTGGGTCCTAGCGCCCGCACGATTGGTCGCCGGCTCGCCGCCTGATCCTGAGGTCTGAGTGACGCGGCGGCGGTGGCTGGAGGGAGCCGCTGAGATCCGTAGCACCCCAGAACAGATTGGGGGCACGTGCCACCCCAAAACAGGGCTAGCGACGCCCCTGTCATAGACTATGAATGCATTTTGCAGAAACGGATCTTTTGCAGGAACAGATCTTTTGCAGATACTGATCTGTTGAATGTGTACAGCATCTTTATGTTCAGCATCTTGAAAAGATTTCTATCTGATGGGGAGTTCAGCTCAATAGAATAGACTGTGTAGGTATGGCTCTCATACTACATGGAAGGGGATAAAATTGGTCTGTGATCTTTCATTTTCCAAAGACTATGGTCTGTATGTGGCCTTAGTCTTTCTAAACAATCTATTTAATTGCTGCAGCTTCGAAGAACTTCAAGAAATGTTACACATGCAGGCTTTTTGATGTGAAATTTATCTGAAAACAGGTACCCAAGTGCAAGAAACTATATGTTTCTATCGGCAACAACACATCTTTATTCCGGTACCAGCAACTCATTAGTAAGAGCTGCAAACACGGCTCTCATCACAGCAAACAGCATAGGAGATAGAACTTCTTTAGGCGTCTTCCAAGTTCCAAAGTGTTTATTCAGTTAACAGATATACAGATACAGTTTGTTACATGTTAGCAAAGCAGATTCTTCTGTAGTAAGTCCGTGGCGTTACAGCTTCTTAATTACCTTCCTGTTGAAAGGTAATCAGGTCATCTTCTGTCTATACTACGTTACATCTAACTACCAAGCCCTGAGGGCTATCTAATATATACAGCATGCGTTATAGAATATGACACAACATCATTGGATAGAAGTCAAGGGTTGGAGAAAGCCAGGAGAGAGAAGCAAAGGTGTCTCTCCTCAGCCTGTGACCCCTTTTAATACCGGTCACCAGAGAGTTAAATGTGACATCATCCGAGCCATCCTCCCAAACCTACTATTGGCTCAGAAACCTTGTGATGTCATGCTACACACCTACTTAATTAATATTCCGCTCGGTCTATAACCTATATACAAAGAATGTTATGTTTGGTAAATATGGCCTATGTTTACCTTTAGGTCTCCTAACCATCTGGGGCAGTTTAGGCCTGTGGCCTCCCTTCAGGTACATGTTCAGGACATATTCCAGGTAACTGCTTGCATCATCTCTTCTGCAAGAGCCTCTTCTTAAAGGTATACTCTGCGAACAAGCCTTTTACCTAAAACTCAGTCCAAATAACAGAGGCCTACTTAAATTATAACACCAAGAGGTTAAAAAACACAGCCTGGGTATTCTGGGATGCCTTTTTTTGTTCTGCTCTCACTGCTGCTGCCTGGGAGGTCTGTCTCCATTAGCTTGCCTGTTATCGCTGGCTTAGCTCCTTTTCTAAACAGTCGGTATTCTCCATTCCCATTCCGCTTGCTCTAATCTTTATGAATTGACGTGTAGTGACATGTGTTGTGATAATCACCGCATAAGGCGGTAATTTCCCGCACTGCTCAGGAATGTCAGCTTTTCATGCGGAAACAGCTTTTATGAATGGACACTTTGCTAAATGGTCAGTAAAGTCAGCTGTTTTGAGCATTACTGCATGCGGGAATGTTTTATGAATAGAGGCCAATGGGTTTGATCCTTTAGTGAGTGCGAGACAATACTACCAATGCCCTACCATAAACAGTGTAAGAATGGCTGCAGTTTAAACTTTTCCCAGTGAAATTTGTATTTGTCTCCACCCACTGATGACCAAGCGTTGCCCAGGTATGTATTTGACTGGTGTTGGCTGTGCACACTTTTTCTAATCACCAGAATCACAGCAAAACTGCTGCAGGTAACACGTTTGTGATTGGTGCCAATTGCAGCAGTGAGAACACTGCCATAGGGTAACAAAGTGCTAGCGCTTTAGCGATTAGTGGGAATCGCCCGTTAATCGCTTAGGTGTGAATGGGCCCTAACACGCAATTACTCAATGACCAAGTTTGTGAGCTTTACGGTCTTTGGCATTAATAATTTGCATCGAAAGGAAACAAATCTCATTGGCTGACTGTGGCTCCACCCCCTTTCCTGAATTTAACCCCAGTCACCCAATGACCAACTGTTCCAGGTTTGAGGCTTGTGCCATTAACAGTGCAAGAATGGCAGCAATTAAATATTCCCCTTGAATAACAATAAGGGAATTTTGATTGGCTTTTGTAGGCTCCACCCACTTTTCTGAATATTACAGTCACCCAGTGAGCAACTGTGCACAGTTTGAGAACCCTGCCATTAACAGTGTAAGAATGGCTGCAATTTACATTTTCCCAATGAAATTTGTATTTGTCTCTGCCCACTTTTTGGGTATGGGGATAAAAAGTATCCTATATGTCATTCCAGGTAATGTACTGTGTGTGCCAAATTTCATTCAAATCCGTTCCGCTGTTGTTGCGTGATTGATGAACAAACATCCAACCTTTCACATTTATAATATTAGTGAGATTACTGTATTTTAGCATTTAATATTATGTTTATGGCAGGGGTGCCCACACTTTGACTTGCGAACCACTTTGAAAATTATCAAGCTCGAGAGATCTACCAACATTTAAAATAGCAAGATATAGGTGCCCCCCATATAGGTAGCTAGGCATAGGTGTCTCGAGTATGTTAGCTGGGCATAGGTGCCCCCCATATAGGCAACTACCCCATACTGGTAGCGAGGCATAGGTGGCCCTCTCCCTCCACCACATTGTCAACCCCCTCCCCAGCTGGCGCATGCATGCCCAGAGGAGCATGAAGCACTGAGACCTCAGATTAGAGACAACCCGCAGTGGTGAGGAGAGCGGTGGGTAACAGTACATATACAGGAGAAGCACTTCCTGTATGCGCACTGTTACTCTAACCTGAGGTCTCATTGCTGCATGCCCCTCCGAGTATACAGCGACAGGGATCCCAAATGTGGAGGAGGAGAGCAGCAGTCAGGAAGAGGGGTGGGCTAAGGAGGTAGGAAGGATGCTGCCCTCGCTTGAAGCACCTCTCCAGATTGGCTGTGTGCTACTGTGCATAGGATAGCAGAGCAGCACAATTCAATGTTACACTGGTGCTGCACAGTTAGCATCTGGCATACTATTTTAATGCCAACCACAATCTACCCAGCAGTCCTTCACCATCTACTGGTAGATCACGATCTACGTAATGGGCACCCCTGGTTTATAGTGTGTATAATACTGTATTATTTAGTTTTTAGTTTTTTTGTTTTGTTTTTTAACATTGAGTCTCAAGCAACCAGAAAGCACACTTATCTTGCATTAGCCAAACCACCATCAGTGCAAGATAAGAGTCTACTGTATTACTTTGATGGTATACGTAACAAAAAGTTATTGCTATCAATAACAGCAGACATGCTAAAATTGTCAGGAATCTTAAAGGGAACTAAGCACCCTTTCTTTGACTAGAATTTCTCCTCGTGTGTAATAGCTATAGGAGCTGCCATGTTCCTCCCCCCCCCCACCTTATTTACAGAAGTCACAGGCAGGGCCGGGCCGAGGCATAGGCTGGAGAGGCTCCAGCCTCAGGGCGCAGTGTAGGAGGGGGTGCACAATTCATTCAGCTGTCATTCCTAATTGTGTATGAAGCAGAAAGAAATAAGAAAAGGGGATACATAGCAGTGACTGCAAGCCATATAACTAGATATTAAGGTGTTGGGGAGGTTGTGGGCCCTGTGGCCCTCTTAGTCTAATAGCAATCAGTGTGTGACAGCTGAGGTGGGAGGGATGGAGGGGCGCACTTTGATGTCTCAGCCTTGGGTGCTGGAGGACCTTGTCCCTGCTCTGGTCACAGGTGCCATCTTCACACCCCCTCTGTTGATGAGAAGGTATTGTTAACTTCTTACTAATGAGTGCAATAAATTACTTAAATCCTTAGCTGTGTGAAATCTCTATAGACAGGCAGGCCTGCTGAAGGAGGCTAATAAAACCTCTGCTTAACTTGAAATGTAAAACTAATTTTGTCTTTAATAGTGAGAGATTGTTGGCATGCTTATTAATGTGCTATTGAGGTGCCCTAGGTGCTAAAAATAGTGCTCAGTTTACTTTAAGGGGTAAACAGCCAGGAATGCAAAGTGATTGTAATATGCAGTTGATGAAAATGTAGGTAGCTTTTAATACAACCATTCAAAACTAGAAGCTACTGCAAATCAGTCTGATTCCAACTTGCACTGCACAGACCATCTTTACTTGGATAAGGGACAATCAGATGCAAATATTTTCAGAGTTCATGCTGGATTATGTACATCTTATGCAGCTTGAAAATGAACCAATTTAACCATTTACCGCCATCCTAACGTATTAAAACGTCATGCTTACCTCTATTAACAGCAACATGACGTTTTAATACGTCGCGCATTCCCGCCGCTGCTACCGCCGTGTGTCCGCCGCTACCGCCGCCATTACCGTCGGGATCCCGTGCTGGGCGATTGGGGAAGAGGACTGAACAGTCCTCTACCCAATCGCAGTGCCTGGAGTGAATGGACGTGACCGCGAACAGCGGCTACGTCCATTCACATAAACAGGAAATGTAACAGTTTAATAAAGTGTGCAAAAAAAAAAAAAAAAAAAAGTGAACACGTCCTATGAGTGTTCACCAGCGCCATCTTGTGGCCAAAAAGTATATTACACTTACAAAATACATACATTTTCAAGTATATACACATCATTAATAAAATTACACTTCCAACCCTCCCCCCCAAAAAAAACACTTGTAAAAAAAAAAATCAGCTTAAAAAAAATAAATAAATAGTTGCCTTAGGGACTCAGCTTTTTTTATTCTATATTTTATGGGGGAAAATTAATTTTAATTTATTACATAGGGGCTTGTAGTTATGGCCAGAACAAACAGAAAAATAACCACTTATATTTCAAAATAATATACTGTCGCCATACATTGTGGTAGGGACATAATCTAAACGGTTTAATTATCGGGACCACTGGGCAAATAAAACGTGTTTGTTTTATCCACAGGAGAATGTTTAATTTTAAAACTATAAAGGCTGAACACTGAGAAATAATGATTTTTTTTCTTTTTTTTTCTGTTTTTCTCATTAAAATGCATTTAGAATAAAAAAATTCTTAGCAAAATGTACTATCCACAGAAAGCCTAATTGGTGGCGAAAAAAACGAGGTATAGATCATTTTCTTGTGATAAGTAGTAATAAAGTTATTAGGGAATAAAAGGGAGGAGCGCTGACAACTGAAAATTGCTCTGGTCCGTTAGGATAAAAACCCTTGGGGGTGAACTGGTTAAACCTGGGTGGGACTTGACTGGTCCATTATCAAGATGCATACATTTACATAAAAATTTACATAATCCTGCAATATCTCAGAAATATTTGCATCTCATTGATCATCCCTAGTTAGGTCAGTGGCATACCTAGGAAATGTGATACCCAGTGTTGATTTCATCAGTAGAGATGGGCCGCACGTATTCGCCGGCGAACCCAGGGTGGGTCGCCTTCGCCGGCGAAAGCGAACTTACACGGAAGTTCGATTCGCCCCATAATGCTCTATTAGGGTCAACTTTGACCCTCTGCATCACAGTCAGCAGGCGCATTGTAGCCAATCCGGCTATACTAAGCCCTGGAGCCCCCCCCCCCCCCCTTATATAAGGCAGGCTCCGGCGGCAATTAGCCTCACTCGTGTGCCTGCTAGCGACAGACTAGGGACAGCTGCTGCAGACTTGTTCTCCTAGGGAGTAGGGACAGATTAGTCAGGCTCTTGCCTTCTTATCTTGCTCCTAGCTGAATCTTATTGCTATAATAGCGCCCCCAGAACAGCTCTTTTCAGAGCTCATCCTGCTCGTGTGATCAATTTTTTTTTTCTGTGTTTGAAACTGACACTTGTGTTGTTTAGGCAGCATTGCTAATTCATACTGTGTGTCCCACTGCCAGCAGCAGCAGCACATTCAGTGACTACCTGTGTGTGTGAGACACTTGTGTTGCTTAGACAGCATTGCTAATTCATAATGTGTGTGTCCCACTGCAAGCAGCCCACCAGCAGCAGCAGCACATTCAGTGACTACCTGTGTGTGTGAGACACTTGTGTTGCTTAGACAGCATTGCTAATTCATACTGTGTGTGTCCCACTGCCAGCAGCCCACCAGCATCAGCAGCACATTCAGTGACTACCTGTGTGTGTGACAGGAAGCTGCACATTGTACTACCCACCTAGTACTGCATTTACCTACTACTAGTACCTGTTGTGTTTAGTTAACCCACCTCATCACTGCATACACCTACGTTTGTGTTGAGGGAACTTGCCTCACTGCATATAACTACCTTTTAAGTTGAGTGAACTCACCTCACTGCATATCTACCTTTTCTGTTGAGTGAACTCACCTCACTGCATATAACTACCTTTTGTGTTCAGTGAACTCAGCTGACTGCATCTAACTACCTGTTGTGTTCAGTGAACTCACCTCACTGCATATATAACTACCTTTGGGTTGAGTGAACTCAGCTGACTGCATCTAGCTACCTGTTGTGTTCAGTGAACTCACCTCACCGCATATATAACTACCTTTGGGTTGAGTGAACTCACCTCACTGCATATAGCTACCTTTTGTGTTCAGTGAACTCACCTCACTGCATATATAACTACCTTTGGGTTGAGTGAACTCACCTCACTGCATATAGCTACCTTTTGTGTTCAGTGAACTCACCTCACTGCATATATAACTACCTTTGGGTTTAGTGAACTCACCTCACTGCATATATAAATACCTTTGTGTTGAGTGAACTCAGTTGACTGCATCTAACTACCTGTTGTGTTCAGTGAACTCACCTCACTGCATATATAACTACTTTTGTGTTCAGTGAACTCACCTCACTGCATATATAACTACCTTTGGGTTGAGTGAACTCACCTCACTGCATATAGCTACCTTTGTGTTGAGTGAACTCACCTCTCTGCATATATAACTACCTTTGGGTTGAGTGAACTCACCTCACTGCATATAGCTACCTTTTGTGTTCAGTGAACTCAGCTTACTGCATCTAACTACCTGTTGTGTTCAGTGAACTCACCTCACTGCATATATAACTACCTTTGGGTTGAGTGAACTCACCTCACTGCATATAGCTACCTTTTGTGTTCAGTGAACTCACCTCACTGCATATATAACTACCTTTGGGTTGAGTGAACTCACCTCACTGCATATAGCTACCTTTTGTGTTCAGTGAACTCAGCTTACTGCATCTAACTACCTGTTGTGTTCAGTGAACTCACCTCACTGCATATATAACTACCTTTGGGTTGAGTGAACTCAGCTGACTGCATCTAATTACCTGTTGTGTTGAGTGAACTCACCTCACTGCATATATAACTACCTTTGGGTTGAGTGAACTCACCTCACTGCATATAGCTACCTTTTGTGTTCAGTGAACTCACCTCACTGCATATATAACTACCTTTGTGTTGAGTGAACTCAGCTGACTGCATCTAACTACCTGTTGTGTTCAGTGAACTCACCTCACTGCATATATAACTACCTTTGGGTTGAGTGAACTCACCTCACTGCATATAACTACCTTTGTGTTGAGTGAACTCAGCTGACTGCATCTAACTACCTGTTGTGTTCAGGGAACTCACCTCACTGCATATAGCTACCTTTTGTGTTCAGTTAACTCACCTCACTGCATATAGCTACCTTTTGTGTTCAGTGAACTCACCTCACTGCATATATAACTACCTTTGGGTTGAGTGAACTCACCTCACTGCATATAGCTACCTTTTGTGTTCAGTGAACTCAGCTGACTGCATCTAACTACCTGTTGTGTTCAGTGAACTCACCTCACTGCATATATAACTACCTTTGGGTTGAGTGAACTCAGCTGACTGCATCTAATTACCTGTTGTGTTCAGTGAACTCACCTCACTGCATATATAACTACCTTTGGGTTGAGTGAACTCACCTCACTGCATATAGCTACCTTTTGTGTTCAGTGAACTCACCTCACTGCATATATAACTACCTTTGTGTTGAGTGAACTCAGCTGACTGCATCTAACTACCCGTTGTGTTCAGTGAACTCACCTCACTGCATATATAACTACCTTTGGGTTGAGTGAACTCACCTCACTGCATATAGCTACCTTTTGTGTTCAGTGAACTCACCTCACTGCATATTAACTACCTTTAGGTTGAGTGAACTCACCTCACTGCATATGGCTACCTTTTGTGTTCAGTGAACTCACCTCTCTGCATATAACTACCTGTTGTGTTCAGTGAACTCACCTCACTGCATATATAACTACTTTTGGGTTGAGTGAACTCACCTCACTGCATATATAACTACCTTTGGGTTGAGTGAACTCACCTCACTGCATATAACTACATTTGTGTTGAGTGAACTCAGCTGACTGCATCTAACTACCTGTTGTGTTCAGTGAACTCACCTCACTGCATATATAAGTACCTTTGGGTTGAGTGAACTCACCTCACTGCATATAGCTACCTTTTGTGTTCAGTAAACTCACCTCTCTGCATATATAACTACTTTTGGGTTGAGTGAACTCACCTCACTGCATATATAACTACTTTTTGTGTTCAGTGAACTCCCCTCACTGCATATATAACTACCTTTGGGTTGAGTGAACTCCCCTCACTGCATATAGCTACCTTTTGTGTTCAGTTAACTCACCTCTCTGCATAGAACTACCTTTTGTGTTGAGTGAACTCACCTCACTGCATATACCTAGCTTCCCCCTGAGATGGACAAAATGGACAAACCAGGTAGAGGAAGAGGTAGAGGCAGACCCAGAGGAAGGCCACCTGGCACTGGCAGGTCTGTGCGAGGTGGTGTTGCTGTGATTTCGTGTGGACCTGGCCCAAAGTACAGTGCTCAGAAGAAGGCACGTGCCATCACTTACCAAAATTGTGAGGACGTGCTTGAGTATTTAACACAGAACACTTCATCTCCCACAGCCACCAGCGCTACAACAAGCACCACATCCGCTGCATTTGACACTTCGCAGGAGTTATTTGGTGGTGGTGGTGAAATCACTGATTCACAGCCACTACAGCAACAACAATAAGAAGGTGCAGGTACACCACCTCATACGTCTGAGTTAGGTGGCGATAGTATGGACGTAACGTGTGAGGAGGGGCTTGATGAACCACCTGAAGTTGGTGCAGTTGTGGAGTTGTCTGAGGAAAGCGAAACTGGGCAGGAGGATTAGGATGACGATTATACGGATTCCACGTATGTTCCCAATAGAGGAGATGACCAGGGGGACAGTTCAGAGGGGGAGCCAGAGAGGAGTAGGAGGAGACAACTCCATGATAGAAGCAGAGGGAGCTCATCCTCAGAAACAGCTGGGGGCAGTGTCCGGCGCCATGTATCACCAGCTATGGCCAGCCAGCCAACATGCCCTTCAAGGTCAGCTGTTGATGCCACCGTAGTGCCATCACCCCAGGGGGGCTCAGCGGTTTGGAAATATTTTAACGTGTGTGCCTCAGATAGGAGCAAAGCCATCTGTTCTCCCTGCCTCCGAAAATTGAGCCGTGGAAAGGCCAACACTCATGTAGGGACAAGTGCCTTACGAAGGCACCTGGAGAAAAAGCACAAACAGCTATGGGAAGAACACCTGAGGAAAAGCAGCACCCCTCAAAAGACAAGCCACCCTCCTTCTCCTCTGCCTCCTTCAGGTGCATCGTCTTCATCCGCTTTCTCCCTTGAACCTTCACAGCCACCCTCCTTCACACCGCCTCTGCCCTTGAGCGGTTCCTGCTCCTCTGCCCACAGCAGTAGCCAGGTGTCCGTGAAGGAAGTCTTTGAGCGGAAGAAGCCAATTTCGGCCAGTCACCCTCTTGCCCGGCGTCTCACAGCTGGTGTGGCGGAACTATTAGCTCGCCAGCTATTACCATACAAGCTGGTGGAGTCAGAGGCTTTCTGTAAATTTGTGGCCATTGGGACAACGCAGTGGAAGATACCAGGCCGCACTTATTTTTCACGAAAGGCCATACCCAAACTGTACCGTGCAGTTCAGAGGCAAGTGGTGTCATCTATTGCGAAGAGTGTTGGGTCAAGGGTCCACCTGACCACGGATGCCTGGTCTGCCAAGCACGGGCAGGGCCGCTACATTACGTACACAGCCCATTGGGTCAACCTGGTGACCGATGGCAGCAAGCAGGGAGTACGTGGCTGCGCAGCGGACCGACTTGTGACACCTCCAAGGCTTGCAGGCAGGCCTCCTGCCACCTCCTCTCCTTCTCCTTCAACTACATCCTCTTCGCTGTCAACCTCCTCCTCCTCCTTGGCTGAGTGTCAGTTGAACTCTAGCGGTGCTGCCATCTCCTCTTCCTCTCCAGCTACACAGCCCCATCTCCCCAGAGCCTACGCTGCATGCCAGGTATGACGGTGTCACGCAATTTTAGACATGTCTTGCCTCAAAGTGGAGAGTCACACTGGAGCAGCTCTCCTGGCTGCTCTTAACAAACAGGTGGAGCAATGGCTGACCCTGCACCACCAGCTGGAGATCGGCAACGTGGTGTGTGACAACGGCAGCAATCTTCTTTCTGCTTTGAATTTGGGAAAGCTGACACATGTACCCTGCATGGCACATGTGCTAAATCTGGTCGTGCAAAGATTTGTCTCAAAGTACCCAGGCTTAGAGGACGTCCTAAAGCAGACCAGGAAGTTGTGTGGGCATTTCAGGCGGTCTTATACGAAACATGTCGTACGTGTGCCTCTGCATGCTATTCAATACAGTTATTTGACTGAAGCCATTTGTGTGCTGTTTCCGTTTGTTCGATTGTACAGGAAGTTGTGTGGGCATTTCAGGCGGTCTTATACGGCCAGGGCACGCTTTGCGGACATTCAGCGGAAAAACAACTTGCCGGTAAGACACTTGATATGCGATAGCCCAACTCGCTGGAATTCCACCCTGCTCATGTTCTCTCGCCTGCTAGACCAGGAGAAAGCCGTCACCCAGTACCTGTACAACTACAGTAGAAGGACACAATCTGGGAAGATGGGGATGTTGTGGCCCAACAGCTAGACACTGATGCGAAATGCATGCAGGACCATGCGGCCGTTTGAGGAGGCGACCAACCTGGTGAGTCGCGCTGAAGGCACCATCAGCGACTTGATCCCCTATGCTTACTTCCTGGAGCGTGCCGTGCGTAGAGTGGTGGATGAAGCTGTGGAGCGGGAACAGGAACAGCTACGGCAGAAGGATTCATGGGAGCGATTTACATCCGAACCACATGTTTCCTCGACACCTGCAGCACCACAGAGGGGGGAGGAGGAGGAAGAAGAGGAGTCGTGTGGTGAAGGAGAGGAGTCAGACTCGGATGGCGATTATGAGGAACGTGTTTCTGTGGAGGAGGAAGAGGCGGCGGTGGCAGAAGAACAACCGCAGCAGCCATCACAGGGGGCTTCTGCTGCTCCACGTTCCTGTGGTATTGTTCAGGCTGGGGGGAGTAGGAGGAGTTGCGTGACGTCACCGTGGAAGAGCAAGAGGAGATGGAGAGTACGTCTGGATCCGACTTTGTGCAGATGGCCTCTTTCATGTTGTCCAGCCTGTTGAGGGACCCCTGTATCAAAAAACTCAAGGCGAATGACCTGTACTGGGTGGCCACGCTACTAGACCCTCGGTACAGGAACAAAGTGGCAGACCTGTTACCAACTCAACACAAGGCGGAAAGGATGCAGCACTTGCAGAACAAGCTGTCAACGATGCTTTACAATGCATTTAAGGCTCATGTGACAGTCCAAAGCAATAAAGGTACCACTTGCAGTAATCCTCCTCCTCCTCCCCAGTCCACGCAGGCAAGGACAGGACGCTCCAGCGATCTTGGGGTGATGTCGGACATGCAGACAATCTTTAGTCCAACGCCTCGCAGTAGCCCTTCGGGATCCACCCTCCACCAACGCCTGGACCGGCAGGTAGCCGACTACCTGGCCTTAAGTGTGGATGTACACACTGCAACTGCGAGCAGCGACGATGAACCCTTGCTCTACTGGTTGCGCATGCTTGACCTGTGGCCAGAGCTGTACAAATTTGCCATACAACTTCTCTCTTGCCCTGCCGCAAGCGTCCTGTCAGAAAGGACCTTCAGTGCAGCTGGAGGCATTGTCACTGAGAAGAGAAGTCGCCTAAGTCATGACAGTGTTCAGTACCTGACCTTTATCAAAATGAATGAGGCATGGATCCCTGAGGGCTATTGCATGACCGAAGACTAAGTCAGTCCCCACACACAGCATCGCTGCCTGCAGGCCGCTTGACTGCCTTCTCCGCCACCACCACCAGGGTCCAGGACTCTAGGCGGATTCCAGAATTTTTAAGGCCGCTGCTAGCAGCGGCCACTATACTAATTTTTCTGGGGTGTGCACATGCCTGCCTAATTTTTCTGGCTGAACTGCAGGCGGCTGCAACAGTAAAACAAAAGGCATGTACATGTCCCCATCCCCCTTCGTAATCATTACCTTGCAGCGGTGAAGGGGCTTGCGTATCACAATGAAGCAATGACCACCGGCTATATGAGTGTCTCGGGTGGGGGTGGCACACCAAAGATAATAAGGTCGTTGTTTCATTGTGGTCAGACCAAATTTGATCAGCTAGACAGTCACTGTTCTGTCATTCAGCTACATCAGCCGGGTGACCATATGGGCTGAAAAGCCACCATCACCTGCACTTTCTTCATGGTGTGCACCAGTCCAGCACGGCCGTCACTACACAAACGGCTGTTTGCAGTCACTGCATACCTTTCACTGCATCTGTGACTGCACATTGTATTATACCTGGCAGTAAGTGCAGAACTTGCACTTGAATGGATGGCAGACTTGCCCTCCATAACGGATTCCCGTTAAAGGATTTAAAGTTGATTCATTACAATTAGGGCCTCAAAAGTCCTCCTGAGTCCTGTATTGTTATTTTTGGTCACTACCTCTGGGCGGGCGTGCCTGCTGCCCTCCTTGCCTGGATGTGTGGTGGTAGCCGTTTCTTAGGCTCCAACTCCGGAACGCAATACAACCATCTACAGTTTCAAACAATTGAAAAATACAACCATCTACAGTTTCATCTACAGCCTGCCTGCTGCCCTCCTTGCCTGTGTAGTGGTAGCCGTTGCTCAGGCTCCACACCGGATTCCATCCCTCATTCCCCGGTTATTACCCGGGGTCACAAATGGCAGACTTGCCCACCTCCATATGATTCTCGTGAAAGGAATGTGGTGTCATCTTTGCCCGCCATAACTGGTTCTCGTTAAAGGATTTAAAGTACATTCATTCAAATACACAGCAGGGTCTCGAAAGTCCTCCTCCTGTATTGTTATTTTTGGTCACTACATCGGGGCGGGCGTGCATGCCTGCCTGCTGCCCTCCTTGGATGCGTAGTGGTAGCCGTTGCTCAGGCTCCACACCGGATTCAAACCCCTCATTCCCCGGCCATTACCCGGGGTCACAAATGGCAGACTTGCCCACCTCCATATGATTCTCGTGAAAGGAATGTGGTGTCATCTTTGCCCGCCATAACTGGTTCTCGTTAAAGGATTTAAAAGTACATTAATTTCAAATACAGCAAGCCCTCGATAGTCCTCCTGTATTGTTATTTTTGGTCACTACCACTATGCCCGCCTCTATAGGATTCTCATTGTACTGAACAAGTACACAGCAAGTAGAAAATGTAATTTAAAAACAAAACGTAAGCTTTTTAACCACTTGAGGACCTAGGGCTTTCTACCCCTTAAGGACCGGCCACTTTTTTTCCATTCAGACCAATGCAGCTTTCACGGTTTATTGCTCGCTCATACAACCTACCACCTAAATGAATTTTGGCTCCTTTTCTTGTCACTAATAAAGCTTTCTTTTGGTGCTATTTAATTGCTCCTGCGATTTTTACTTTTTATTATATTCAGCAAAAAAGACATGAATTTTGGCAAAAAAATGATTTTTTTAACTTTCTGTGCTGACAGTTTTCAAATAAAGTAAAATTTCTGTATACATGCAGCGCGAAAAATGTGGACAAACATGTTTTTGATAAAAAAAAACCCATTCAGCGTATATTTATTGGTTTAGATAAAAGTTATAGCGTTTACAAACTATGGTGCAAAAAGTGAATTTTCCCATTTTCAAGCATCTATGACTTTTCTGACCCCCTGTCATGTTTCATGAGGGGCTAGAATTCCAGGATAGTATAAATACCCCCCAAATGACCCCATTTTGGAAAGAAGACATCCCAAAGTATTCACTGAGAGGCATAGTGAGTTCATAGAAGATATTATTTTTTGTCACAAGTAAGCGGAAAATGACACTTTGTGAGAAAAAAAAAAAAAAAGTTTCCATTTCTTCTAACTTGCACCAAAAAAAAAATGAAATCTGCCACAGACTCACCATACCCCTCTCTGAATACCTTGAAGGGTCTACTTTCCAAAATGGGGTCATTTGTGGGGTGTGTTTACTGTCCTGACATTTTGGGGGGTGCTAAATTGTAAGCACCCCTGTAAAGCCTAAAGGTGCTCATTGGACTTTGGACCCCTTAGCGCAGTTAGGCTGCAAAAAAGTGCCACACATGTGGTATTGCCGTACTCAGGAGAAGTAGTATAATGTGTTTTGGGGTGTATTTTTACACATACCCATGCTGGGTGGGAGAAATATCTCTGTAAATGACAATTTGATATTTTTTTTTACACACAATTGTCCATTTACAGAGATATTTCTCCCACTCAGCATGGGTATGTGTAAAAATACACCACAAAACACATTGTACTACTTCTCCCGAGTACGGCAATACCACATGTGTGGCACTTTTTTGCACCCTAACTGCGCTAAAGGGCCCAAAGTCCAATGAGTACCTTTAGGATTTCACAGGTCATTTTGCGGAATTTGATTTCCAGACTACTCCTCACGGTTTAGGGCCCCTAAAATGCCAGGGCAGTATAGGAACCCCACAAATGACCCCATTTTAGAAAGAAGACACCCCAAGGTATTCCGTTAGGAGTATGGTGAGTTCATAGAAGATTTTTTTTTTGTCAAAAGTTAGCGGAAAATTGATTTTTATTGTTTTTTCACAAAGTGTCATTTTCCACTAACTTGTGGCAAAAAATAAAATCTTCTATGAACTCACCATACTCCTAACGGAATACCTTAGGGTGTCTTCTTTCTAAAATGGGGTCACTTGTGGGGTTCCTATACTGCCCTGGCACTTTAGGGGCCCTAAACCATGAGGAGTAGTCTGGAAACGAAATTCCGCAAAATGACCTGTGAAATCCTAAAGGTACTCATTGGACTTTGGGCCCTTTAGCGCAGTTAGGGTGCAAAAAAGTGCCACACATGTGGTATCGCCGTACTCGGGAGAAGTAGTACAATGTGTTTTGGGGTGTATTTTTACACATACCCATGCTGGGTGGGAGAAATAACTCTGTAAATATACAATTGTGTGTAAAAAAATCAAAAGATTGTCATTTACAGAGGTATTTCTCCCACCCAGCATGGGTATGTGTAAAAATACACCCCAACACACATTGTACTACTTCTCCCGAGTACGGCAATACCACATGTGTGGCACTTTTTTGCACCCTAACTGCGCTAAAGGGCCCAAAGTCCAATGAGTACCTTTAGGATTTCACAGGTCATTTTGCGGAATTTGATTTCCAGACTACTCCTCACGGTTTAGGGCCCCTAAAATGCCAGGGCAGTATAGGAACCCCACAAATGACCCCATTTTAGAAAGAAGACACCCCAAGGTATTCCGTTAGGAGTATGGTGAGTTCATAGAAGATTTTTTTTTTGTCAAAAGTTAGCGGAAAATTGATTTTTATTGTTTTTTCACAAAGTGTCATTTTCCACTAACTTGTGGCAAAAAATAAAATCTTCTATGAACTCACCATACTCCTAACGGAATACCTTGGGGTGTCTTCTTTCTAAAATGGGGTCACTTGTGGGGTTCCTATACTGCCCTGGCACTTTAGGGGCCCTAAACCGTGAGGAGTAGTCTGGAAATCAAATTCCGCAAAATGACCTGTGAAAACCTAAAGGTACTTATTGGACTTTGGCCCCTTTAGCGCAGTTAGGGTGCAAAAAAGTGCCACACATGTGGTATCGCCATACTCGGGAGAAGTAGTACAATGTGTTTTGGGGTGTATTTTTACACATACCCATGCTGGGTGGGAGAAATAACTCTGTAAATGGACAATTGTGTGTAAAAAAATCAAAAGATTGTCATTTACAGAGGTATTTCTCCCACCCAGCATGGGTATGTGTAAAAATACACCCCGAAACACATTATACTACTCCTCCCGAGTACGGCGGTACCACATGTGTGGCACTTTTTTGCACCCTAACTGCGCTAAGGGACCCAGAGTCCAATGAGTACCTTTAGGCTTTACAGGGGTGCTCACAATTTAGCACCCTGCCCACTTGCCAGGACAGTTAACAAACCCCACAAATGACCCCATTTTGGAAAGAATACACAACAAGGTATTCCATGAGGGTAATGGTAAGGTCATTGAAAATTTTATTTTTTGTCACAAGTAAACGGAAAATGACACTTTGTTAAAAAAAAAAAAATTAAAAAAAAATTCTGCTAACTTGTGACAAAAACTAAAATCTTTTATGAACTCACCGTGCACCTCACATAATACTTTAGGGTGTCCTCTTTCCAAAATGGGGTCATTTGTGGAGTCTGTCCTGGCATTTTAGGGTCTCTGCAATCATTACATGTATGGCCAGTATTAGGAGTTTCTGCTATCCTCCTTATATTGGGTATACAAGTAATGCACTCTGGGCTGAAAGGAAAAATGAACGGCAAACATACCTTGCTCCACATCAATGGCAGATCTTGCTCCACATCAATGGCAGTGATAACCTCAGGAGAGAGACACCCCATGCCACCCTGCACTCAGGGTGAGCCACCAACTTATGTGACTGGGCCTCAGAACTTTAGTATACAGCATTATGCCTGTAGGATACAGCAATATGCCTGCCAATAGAGATGACTCTGTGTGGCATTAAAGCATCATCATAGGCCCAAATCACATATAAACCGGGGGTGTCCACACTCAAGGGAAATTCAAACATGCCGTCTTATATCGCCAACCCAGGACAGATCAGCAATATCAAGCATGGAAACCGATCCTTCTTGCCACTTTTATGCTTACCCGTTTGGTTTTCAAGCTTACCTCTCCTCTCCCTGCGACAATGTGCGAAAGACCACTGAGTGTGTGCCTACTCCTGTGTCTGGAGTTCCCTAGGTTCTAATAGTGTACCTGCTCGTGGTACCTCTCAAAACACGGCCCTACGCATAGGCCAGGCTGGTCAGGACAGCGGGGACAATAAAAATTGGTGTCATTCCTTCTTCCAGTCCTGCTGCAGACACGACAACGTTTTCTTCGGATGCGTTGACCTGGGGCACACGGAATCTGATAGGCGTAATGCCTACCATGCAGTCGGCTAGTTGCATCTGGGGGGGGGGGGGGGGGGGGGCTGGCACCTCCTGGATACAGGATGTCCAGAATGATCTGTTCCTGAAATTGGAGGAAAGATCCAGTTCTCCCAGCCTTACTGTAGAGAACAAAGCTGTTGTAAACTGCCAATTGAATCAGATAAAAAGACACTTTCTTATACCAGCGTCTTGTTTTCCGGGTAATTAAATAGGGCGCTAACCTCTGGTCATTGAAGTCCACCCCTCCCATGTTGACATTATATTCGTGGACGACAAGGGGCTTTACAATGACCTTAGTTGCCCGTTGAATTTGGACTGTCGTGTCTGTGTGAATGGTGGACAGAAAGTAAACGTCCCTCTTGTCCCTCCATTTCACCGCGAGCAGGTCTTCAGTACGCAAGGCGGACCTCTGCCCCCGTTGAAGTCTGGTGGTAACGAGCCGTTGGGGGAAGCCCTGGCGACTAGGTCGCGCAGTGCCACAGCATCGGATTCCTTCTAACTTTAAGCGCTGAAAGAGGGCCACACTTGTGTAATAATTGTCCACAAAAAGATGGTACCCCTTCCGGAACAAGGGTGACACCAAGTCCCACACAACCTTTCCACTGCTCCCCAGGTAGTCAGGGCATCCGACCGGCTCCAATTTTGAGTCTTTTCCCTCATAGACCCTAAAACGACATGTATAGCCTGTGGCCCTTTCACAGAGCTTATACAGTTTCACCCCATACCGGGCGCGCTTGCTTGGGATGTACTGTTTGATGCCAAGGCGCCCAGTAAAGCGTAAGAGGGACTCGTCTACGCAGATGTTCTGTTCAGGGATATAAGCATCTGCAAATGTTGAGGACAGGTGGTCTATGAGGGGCCGAATTTTGTGGAGCCGGTCATAAGCAGGGTCTCCCCTTTCATGACAGGTTTCGTCGTCGTTGAAGTGCAGGAAGCGCAGGATGGACTCAAATCGTGTCCTGGACATGGCAGCAGGGTACAAGGGAACATGATGTACTGGGTTCGTAGACCAATACGCCCGCAATACATTCTGTTTCATTAGTCCCAAGTGAAGGATAAGGGCCAAAAAGATTTTAATGTCGGAAACTTGGACTGGTTTCCACCCGAAAGGCTGGGCATACATGCTCTCCGGGTGCTCGGTGATGAATTGTGTGGCTTTACGGTTGGTCTCAACCACAATTAAGTCCAAGAGAACCTGGGTGATGAACAGCTGCAAAAAGTCTAGGGCCGTTCCTAGATGAGCTGTCGCCACCTGGACTCCAGACTGGGCAGTGAAAGGGGGCACTACGGGTGCGGGCGGAATCAGGGGATTGCCATCTGGTTGTGCCAGCACCTCTGGGAGTCTATGGGTACTACGGGCCCGTCTTCTTCTTGGTGGCTGCGACGGGGGTACTACTGCACTTGCCACCGTACCAGTTTCGACTTCCATGCTGACGCTCACCACTTCGCCAGGGTCTACAGAAGTACTGGTACCAAGTCCAGGAGATGCTGCGCTGCTGGTGCCTGCCTCACCAAGAAAACTATCAACAGCGCTAGCACCACCCTGCTGCCCTTGAGGCGGATCCTGCGCCACCTGCGGTCTAACGACTTGGGGTCTGGTACGCCTGGCTCTAGCCGGGACCATAGCCTCGTCATCACTATCGGTCAGGGAACCACTGCTTTCTACAGGTTCAAATTCGGACCCGGAAGATTCGACGGATGATTCTTCCCAAAAGAACTCATCCGACTGGTCCATGTACCTGTATACCTCGTCATCGGAAAGCCCCCTTCTTGCCATTGTGGATTGCTAAATTTATGGGGTTTTCCTCCGAGACTACCCAGAAAAAAAGAGCACCTACCTAGCAAAAAGGGAGTATTTGAGAGGTATTGGGGTTGGTGGGAAGTGGGGTCTCAGAGGCAATCAAACAATCACGGGACAATCAAATACAATTACAGCACAATCGACTCCAATCACAGCACAAGCAAATCTGATGCACTCGGAAGGTGGTGGTTGGGTGTGGTGGGGGGGGGGGGGGGGGAAGGGTAGGGTTGGTGTGGTGGGGGGGGTGGGTTGGGTGTGGTGGGGGGAGGGTTGGGTGTGGTGGGGGGGAGGGTGGGGTTGGGTGTGGTGGGGGGGGAGGGGGGGTTGGGTGTGGTGGGGGGGGAGGGTGGGTTGGGTGTGGCGGGAAGTGGGGTCTCAGAGGCAAACAATCACGGGACAATCGAAGCCGATCACGGGACAATCAAATACAATCGCAGCACAATCGAATACAAGCGCAGCACAATCAAATCTGATGCACTCGGAAGGTGATGGGGGGTGGTGGTGGGGTGGGGGTTGGTGGGAAGTGGGGTCTCAGAGGCAATCAAACAATCACGGGACAATCGAAGCCAATCACGGGACAATCAAATACAATCGCAGCACAATCGAATACAAGCGCAGCACAATCAAATCTGATGCACTCGGAAGGTGATGGGGGGTGGGGGGTGGTGGTGGGGTGGGGGTTGGTGGGAAGTGGGGTCTCAGAGGCAATCAAACAATCACGGGACAATCGAAGCAGATCACGGGACAATCAAATACAATCGCAGCACAATCGAATACAAGCGCAGCACAATCGAATACAAGCGCAGCACAGTCAAATACAATGCACTTGGACGGTGATTAGGGGGGGGGGGGGGTCTGAGGGCGATTTGAGGGGGTGGGGGGTTGATCAGGAGCCCGCACGGGGCAGACTGAGTCCTGATCTGATGAGAGGCAGACACAGGGGGTTACTGATCGCAGATCAGTTAGTGATCGCTGGGGAGGACAGATGTAAACAAAGAGCAGGGGATGTAATCAGGAGGGGGGTATGAGGGCAATCGAGGGCCTGGGCAGGTGATCGGTTACCCCCGCGGGGCAGTTAGGGTCTGCTCTGATGGGTGGGGGTGCTGAGGGGTGATGGACAGGTGATAGACAGGTGATCAGAGGGGGATCAGAGGGGGATCAGGGGGTAAGGTAGCTGTATACAGATGTATACAGTATACAGGGGGGTAGTCTGGGATGGGGTCTGGGGGTGATCTAAAGGTAGGGGGGGGGATCAGGGGTGACTAGGAGGCAGTTAGGGACCTAAACTAAGGGGCAGCGTCGCTAGTTAGTGGCAGGTGGGGGGGGTGGGGGTTTTGCAGGGGTGCAAGGGTGCTAGGCAGGGGTCTGCTGGGGTGATCAGGGGGGGTATGAGGCCTGGGGTGGGTGATCAGGGGGGCTGTTAGGCAAAAAAACGCTGTGTGTGCTCTACTTACAAAGTGCTTCCTCCTCGCTAGTGGTCTCTGCAACAATGAGACCACGAGGCGAGGAGGAAGCACGTATAAGGCACTTTGTTTACCTAACAAAGTGCCTTATACATCCTGATTGGGCAGCTATGCGGATTCCTCCGCTCGCCGGCTCTGCTAAGTGGCCGGCGAGCGGAGACAAAATGCCCAAGTAACGATCCCGGGCGGAGGATCGCGTCACTGATGACGCGATCGCTCCGCCCATGCCCCTACAAGGACCGCCGCCAATTGTCAATACGGCGGTCCTTGCGGGGTGCACTTCCCGGCCGCCAATTGTCAATACGGCGGTCGGGAAGTGGTTAACAATGCCATGGAAAGTTGAGAAGGCAGTCAAACATTACCTGACATCACTGAGTGAGGAAGAGCAATCTCGCCATGTTGCGCAGTAGTCCAGCATGGCCGTCACTACACAAAGAGCTGTTTGCGGTGCGTTACACAGTGAGTTTGGTGTGTCATTGTGAAGCACACAAACAGCTGGTAACTTGCGGTGCGTTACACAGTTAGTTTGGTGCGTCAGTATGAAGCAGTACTCTAATTATACTACCTGATTGATGTATACACATGCAAGATGTTTTAAAGCACGTTAGGCCTGCAATTTAGCATTCAATGTGATTTCTGCCCTTAAAACGCTGATTTGCGTCACATCCAGATTTTTTCCCCGGGACTTTTGGCGTGTATCCCACTCCGCCATGCCCCCGTCCAGGTGTTAGACACCTTGAAACATCTTTTCCATCACTTTTGAGGCCAGCATATTTTTTTCTATTTTTCAAAGTTCGCCTCCCCATTGAAGTCTATTGCGGTTCGCGAACTTTTTCACGAACCGAACCTTCCGCGGAAGTTCTCGAACCCGGTTCGCGAACCTAAAATCGGAGGTTCGGCCCATCACTATTCATCAGGACATGGACAGAGCTCACTGTACAAAGTACAGAGTTTTGTAAGATGTCAGTGCTATATGAATACACAATAATAAGGTAGGACATTAGATTAGGGCACAATTAGAATGTGAGCTGCTCTGAGGACAGTCAAAAAAGGGGTACATATGAAAAAGGATGATGCATGGGGGGGGGGGGGGGAATAAAGAGGTAGAGGCACACGACAGAGCCTGGTGAGAGAGGAGAAATGGCAGGCAGGACTCATCAGGTCTGCAGTCAACAGTGTGGGTGGGAGGATGAGTAGGGAAGAGATTAGATTAGCTTGATTGCAGGTAATCTTAATTGCCAGGAGCCTGCTTCTCTGCTCACTGCAGAAGTTGGTTGTCAGCACCTGTATCACTGGCTTCTGCAACAGCAGACTGCCCAGCATTGATTAAACTGATCAGGATAAATAATCAATAGTCCAAGGCATTCTGGTATTACAACAGCCAGCACACATGGTCACTAATGACAGGCAACATCTGAAGCTCTAGACACATCCTGCCACCGCTTCCTGCTAATGTCCCAGCTGCAGCACAGCAATCACTCTCTCTACTCATACTGCTGCTCTGCACACTTACTGCAGGCTGTGTGTAAAGAGCTAGGAAACACGTTGCTCACAGAACAGGAGACCATAATATAATATCTATCTATATCTATATCCAGAACTGGGACAAGGTCCTCCAGCATCCAAGTCTGAGACACCAAAGTGCACCCCCCCCCCCCCCCCCCATCCCTCTCACCTCAGCCGCCACACACTGATTGCAATTAGAAAGAGGTGCACCAAAGCCCCCAACACCTCTCTAGTTATCTGGCTTGCAGTCACTGCTGTATGTCCCCTTTTCTTATTTCTCTCTGATTCAAACACAATAGGGGAATGAAAGCTGAGTGAGTTGTGCGCCCCCACCTACAATGTGCCCTGAGGCTGAAGCCTCTCTCGCCTCTGCCTCGGCCCGGCATATATCTATCTATCTATCTATCTATGGTGCCCAGTCATTTCTAGCTAGGCCCCTGCATCACAGCAGCCCCTCTAGCTGTTGCTACACCTGGGGCACTGAGTGATGTATAGCTCTGAACGGAGAGGGGGGATTTTTTTTTTTTAACACTGAATGAGCAACAAGTATTCAGTAAATGCTTCTGTAAATTGAGAAAAGCTAGAAAATAACACCCAATACCTGTCAAATTTTTACTACCAAGACAACATAAGGAAAAAAAAAATGTATAATCTCTATCTCACATTTTCTACTAGAAGCCTACACTTTAAATGTATTCAATTTTCCACAATAGTTGTACTTTAAGTTATATTGACTCATCCGTTGCCAAGATTACTATAGTGAGCATCTCCTAATATATCATCCTCTCACATTTGGCACTTCCTGTTCCCACTTCAAATAACTGATCTAAATCAGGCGATTTTAGCACAATCATAGATGTTTGAGCGAGCCTCAGGAAGCGCCTCCATTATGTGCAGTCTCAAACTCCGTTCAACAGTGGGACTTGGGTACCCAAATAAGGTTGGTACACATGCCTAGAAAGAAAAAAAAAAAAACCTTGAGTGTATCAAAGGTGGCAAGATTTTGCACAATAAATGGGACTTGAGATTCTTAATCCCTTTAGGGCTGTTTCACACTAGAGATGGCCCGAACCTCCTATTTTAGGTTCGCGAATGTTCACTAAACGTTCGATTTGCGCAAACTTTCATGAACCGCAATAGACTTCAATGGGGAGGCGAACTTTGAAAACTAGAAACATTTATGCTGGCCACATTGCAGGCCTAAAGTGCTTTAAAACATCTTGCATGTGTATACATCAATCAGGGAGTGTAATTAGAGTACTGCTTCACACTGACACACCAAACTCACTGAGTAACGCACCGCAAACAGCTGTTTGTGTAGTGACGGCCGTGCTGGACTGGTGCGCACCATGGCCGGAGTGCAGGCCGTGGCGGTCTTCAAGTCCATATGGTCGCCGGGCTGTGGTAGCTCAATGATAGAACAACAGTGACTTTCCAGCTGATGAAATTTGGTCTGTCCAAAACGAAGCAACCACCCCCCCCTCCTCCCGAGACACGCAAATAGCCATCGGTCATTGCTTAATTGTGATACGCAAGCCCCTTCACTGCGGCAAGGTAATGATCACGAAGGGGAATTTGCAGATGCACATGCGTTTTGTTTAGTTGTTGCAGCTGCAGTGCAGCCAGAAAAATTAGGCAGGCATGTACACGCACCAGAAAAATTATTATAGCGGCCCTAGCAGCGGCCTTAAAAATTCAGGAATCCACCTGGAGTCCTGGGCCCTGTTGGTGGTGGATGAGAAGGCAGTCAAGAGGCCTGCGGGCAGAGGTGCTGTGTGGGGAGCGACTTAGTTTTGGTGCAGGCAGTCACACAGCGTGCAGGCAGAGATGCTGTGTGTGGGGACTGACAGTCTTCGGGTGAGCAGTAGCCTTCCGAGATCCATGCCTCATTCATTTTGATAAAGGTGAGATACTGAACACTTTTGTGACTTAGGCAACTTCTCAGTAACAATGCCTCCAGCTGCGCTGAAGGTCCTTTCTGACAGGACACTTGAGGCAGGGCAAGACAGAAGTTGGATTGCAAATTGGGACAGCTCTGGCCACAGGTCAAGCCTGCGCACCCAGTAGTCCAAGGGTTCATCGCTGCTCACAGTGTCTACATCAATACTTAAGGCCAGGTAGTCGGCTACCTGCCGGTCGAGGCGTTGGTGGAGGGTGGATCCGGAAGGGCTAAGGCGAGGCTTTGCACTAAAGAATGTCTGCATGTCCGACATCACCATGAGATCGCTGGAACGTCCTGTCCTTGCCTGCGTGGACATGGGAGGAGGATTACTGGCAGTGGTACCTTTATTCCGTTGTGCTGTGACATCACCCTTAAATGCATTGTAAAGCATAGTTGCCAGCTTGTTCTGCATGTGCTGCATCCAGGGCCGGCGCTACCATAGAGGCAAAGGAGGCAGCTGCCCCAGGGCCCCAGAGCTTGTAGGGGCCCCCAGTGGCTACAAGAGGAAAAAAAATTCAAATCGGCCTTATAGTTTTTGAGAAAATCGATTTTAAAGTTTCAAAGGAAAAAAATACACATTTAAAAACCTGCCGACTTCAATGGTTAATAGAAAATCCACCTTAAATGCTAGAAACCCCAAATGTGCAGGACATGTTAAGGAGATCATTAGGAATAAGAGGAAAAAAACAATTTTTCAAAAAGACCTTATAGTTTTTGAGAAAATCGATTTTAAAGTTTCAAAGGAAACAAGTATACTTTTAAATGCGGTAAATGTCACTTTTAGTAGCAAACCTAACGGTAGTGTAATTTTACATGCATCAAACGAAAGCGCAATAAATTTTCTTACGAGGTTTCCAGGGGGTCCATATGCAGCTGCAGTGCTTTGGCCAGGGATCGCTATACAGCCGCAATATGGCTGTATGAAGATCCCTGGCATTTTTTCCTATTTTCCCAATTTTTTTTTATGTTTAGAGTGTGGGAATTTAAAAAAAAAAAAATTATGTGGGGTCCCCCCTCCTGAAACTTTTTAACCCCTTGTCCCCCATGCAGGCTGGGGTAGCCAGAATGTGGAGCTCCGACCGATTGGGACTTCACACCCTGACTATACCAGCTGCAAAAAAGGTCCCCTAATGCCGATTTTTGTTCTGGGGTATATGTTGGGGGCCCCCCCCCCAGGTTTATTTTGCCCTGGGGCCCCATTGTTGCTTAAACTGGCCCTGGCTGCATCCTTTCTGCACTCTGGTGAGTTGGTAAAATGCCCGCCACTTTGTGCCTATACAAAGGGTCTAGTAGCGTGGCCACCCAGTACAGCTCATTCCCCTTGAGTTTTTTTTATACGGGGTCCCTCAACAGGCTGGACAGCATGAAAGACGCCATCTGCACAAAGTTGGATACAGACGTACTATCCATCTCCTCTTGCTCTTCCTCAGTGACGTCAGGCAAGTCCTCCTCCTCCCCCCAGCCATGAACAATACCACGGGAATGTCGGGCAGTACAAGCCCCCTGCGACACCTGCTGGGGTTGTTCTTCTGCTGCCGCCTCCTCCTCCTCCAAAGAAACACCTTCCTCATCATCTGAGTCCGACTCCTCTTCCTCACATGACTCTTCCTCCTCCTCCCCCCTCTGTGCTGCCACAGGTGTTGAGGAAACATCTGGTTCTGATGAAAATTGCTCCCACAACTGTTCCTCCCGTAACGGTTCCTGTTCACGCTCCTCCACAGCTTGATCCACCACTCGCGCGGCATGCTCTAGGAAGTAATCATACGGGATCAAGTCGCTGATGGTGCCTTCACTGCGACTCACCAGGTTGGTCACCTCCTCAAACGGCCACATGAGCCTGCATGCATTTCGCATCAGTGTTCAGTTGTTGGGCCAGAACATCCCCATCTCCCCAGATTGTGTCCTTTTACTGTAATTGTACAGGTACTGGGTGATAGCTTTCTCCTGTTCTAGCAGGCGAGAGAACATGACCAGGGTCGAATTCCAGTGAGTCGGGCTATCACATATCAAGCGTCTCACCAGCAAGTTGTTTCTCAGCTGAATGTCCGCAAAGCATGCCATAGCCGTGTAAGACCGCCTGAAATGCCCACACAGCTTCCTGGCCTGCTTCAGGACGTCCTCTAAGCCTGGGTACTTTGACACAAATCTTTAAATGACTAGATTCAGCACATGTGCCATGCAGGGTACATGTCAGCTTTCCCAAATTCAAAGCGGAAATGAGTTTGCTGCCGTTGTCACACACCACGTTGCCGATCTCCAGCTGGTGCAGGGTCAGCCACTGATCCACTTGTTAAGAGCAGCCAGAAGAGCTGGTCCAGTGTAACTCTCCGCTTTGAGGCAAGACATGTCTAAGATGGCGTGACACCATCGTACCTAGAGTATACATGCAGTATAGGCCCTGGGGAGATGGGGCTGTGTAGCTGGAGAGGAGATCGCAGCAACAGTAGAGTTGAACTGCCACTCAGCCAAGGAGGAGGGCGATAGCGAAGAGGATGTAGCAGGAGAGGTAGAGGAGGTGGCAGGAGGCCTGCCTGTAAGACATGTCGTCACTAGAAATGTCGCGAACTTCCGATTTTCGGTTCACGAACCTTCGTGGAAGGTTCGGTTCGCGGAAAAGTTCGCAAACCGCAATAGACTTCAATGGGGATACGAACTTTGAAACATAGAAAAAATGATGCTGGCCACAAAAGTGATGGAAAAGATGTTTCAAGGGGTCTAACACCTGGAGGGGGGCATGGCGGAGTGGGATACATGCCCAAAGTCCCGGGGAAAAATCTGGATGTGATGCAAAGCAGCGTTTTAAGGGCAGAAATCACATTGAATGCTAAATTGCAGGCCTAAAGTGCTTTAAAACATCTTGCATGTGTATACATCAATCAGGGAGTGTAATTAGAGTTCTGCTTCACACTGACACACCAAACTCACTGTGTAACGCACCTCAAACAGCTGTTTGCGTAGTGATGGCCGTGCTGGACTGGTGTGCACCGTGGCGAGAGTGTAGGCCGTGGCAGTTTTCAAGCCCATATGGTCGCCGGGCTGTGGTAGCTCAATGATAGAACAGTAACTGTCCAGCTTATAACGACCTTAACGACCTTATTATCTTGTGTGTCCGACCCCCACCCGAGACACTCAAATAGCCAGCAGTCATTGCTTCATTGTGATACGCAAGCCCCTTCACCGCGGCAAGGTAATGATCACGAAGGGGGATGGGGACATGTACATGCCTTTTGTTTCTTTGTTGCAGCCGCTCGCAGTGCAGCCAGAAAAATTGGGCAGGCATGTACACGCACCAGAAAAATTAGTGTAGCGGCCTTAAAAAAAATCAGGAATCTGCCTAGAGTCCTGGACCCTGTTGGTGGTGGCGGAGAAGGCAAGTGGCCTGCAGACAGAGATGCTGTGTGTGGGGACTGACTTAGTCTTCGGTCGTGCAGTAGCCCTCCGGGATCCATTCCTCATTCATTTTGATAAAGGTCAGGTACTGAACACTGCCGTGACTTAGGCGACTTCTCTTCTCAGTGACAATGCCTCCAGCTGCACTGAAGGCCCTTTTCTGACAGGAGGCTTGCGGCAGGGCAAGAGAGAAGTTGTATGGCAAATTGGGACAGCTCTGGCCACAGGTAAAGCCTGCGCAACCAGTAGTCCAAGGGTTCATCGTCGCTGCTCGCAGTGTCTACATCCACACTCAAGGCCAGGTAGTCGGCTACCTGCTGGTCCAGGCGTTGGTGGAGGGTGGATCCGGAAGGACTATGATGAGGAGTTGGACTAAAGAATGTCCGCATGTCCGACATCACCCCGAGATCGCTGTCCTTGCCTGCGTGGACTTGGGAGGAGGAGGGTTACTGCCAGTGGTACCTTGATTGCGTTGTGCAGCCACATCACCCTTAAACGCATTGTAAAGCATCGACAGCTTGTTCTGCAAGTACTGCATCCTTTCCGCCTTGTGTTGAGTTGGTAACAGGTCCGCCACTTTGTACCTGTACCGAGGGTCTAGTAGCGTGGCCACCCAGTACAGGTCATTCGCCTTGAGTTTTTTTGATACGGGGGTCCCTCAACAGGCTGGACAACATGAAAGAGGCCATCTGCACAAAGCTGGATGCAGACGTACTCTCCATCTCCTCTTGCTCTTCCTCAGTGACGGGACGCAACTCCTCTTCCTCCCCCCAGCCACGAACAATACCACTGGAACGTGGAGCAGCAGAAGCCCCCTGTGACGGCTGCCGCGGTTGTTGTTCTTCCGCCGCCTCTTCCTCCTCCACAGAAACACCTTCCTCATCATCATCAGAGTCTGACTCCTCTCCTTCCCCACACGACTCCTCTTCTTCCTCCTCCTCCCCCCTCTGTGCTGCCGCAGGTGTTGTGGAAACATGGGGTTCGGATGTAAATAGCTCCCACGACTCCTGCTGCTGTAACTGTTCTTGTTCACGCTCCTCCACAGCTGTATCCATCAGTCTACGCATGGCATGCTCCAGGAAGTAGGCGTACAGGATCAAGTCGCTGATGGTGTCCTCAGCGCGACTCACTAGTTTGGTCACCTCCTCAAAGGGCTCCATGACCCTGCATGCATTTCACATCAGTGTCCAGTTGTTCGGCCACAACATCCCCATCCTCCCAGATTGTGTCCTTGTACTGTAATGATACAGGTACTAGGTGACAGCTTTCTCCTGGTCTAGCAGGCGAGAGAACATCAGCAGGGTGGAATTCCAGCGAGTCGGGCTATCGCAAATCAGGCGTCTCACCGGCAAGTTGTTTCTACGCTGAATGTCCGCAAAGCGTGCCATGGCCATGTAAGAGCGCCTGAAATGCCCACACAACTTCCTGGCCTGCTTCAGGACGTCCTCTAAGCCTGGGTACTTGGACACAAATCTTTGCACGACCAGATTCAGCACATGTGCCATGAAGGGTATGTGTGTCAGCTTTCCCAAATTCAACGCAGAAATGAGATTGCTGCCGTTTTCACACACCACGTTGGCGATCTCAAGCTTGTGCGGGGTCAGCCATTGCTCCACCTGTTTGTTAAGAGCAGCCAGGAGAGCTGCTCCAGTGTGACTCTCCGCTTTGAGGCAAGACATGTCTAACACTGCGAGACACCGTCGTACCTGGCATGCAGCATAGGCCCTTGGGTGCGGGGGCTGTGTAGCTGGAGAGGAGATCGCGCCACCAGCCGAGGAGGAGGATGACGACAGCGAAGAGGTGGTAGCAGGCGGAGAGGGAGGTGGCTGGAGGCCTGCCTGCAAGCCGTGGAGGTGTGACAAGTCGGTCCGCTGCGCAGCCACGTACTCCCTGCCATCGGTCACCAGGTTGACCCAATGGGCTGTGTATGTAATGTAGCGGCCCTGCCCGTGCTTGGCAGACCAGGCATCCGTGGTCAGGTGGACCCTTAACCCAACGCTCTTCGCAATAGATGACACCACTTGCCTCTCAGCTGCACGGTACAGTTTGGGTATGGCCTTTTGTGAAAAATAAGTGCAGCCTGGTATCTTCCACTGCGGTGTACCAATGAGCACAAACTTACGGAAAGCCTCAGACTCCACCAACTTGTATGGTAATTGCTGGCGAGCTAATAGTTCCGCCACGCCAGCTGTCAGACCAGGGGAGGACTGGGACCTTTTGGCCTGGGGGGACAACACAAACTAGAGGCCCGTTTCACGGCATCCCCAGCCCAAAGCCATATCTTTGTGTGCAAATCTTCAAATTGTGATGACTAACAGCCCCAGCCACACACACACACACTATGTACCTGATGCCTAACCCCATTTCTCCGCACAATCTACCTGTCTGTGTCTGATGCCTAACCTTAAAGGAGTTATCAGGCTTTTTTTTCTTTTATGAAAATAAGTGCTACTTACCCAGGGCTCGTCCAGCCCCAAGCTCCCAGCATGTCCCTTGCCGCAGCTGTGCAGTCAGCTGTTCGCTGCCGCTGCCTCCCAGCCCCCGGCGATGACGTCAGGCCGACTGCACCTGTGCGAGCGGCGCTGTCAATCACCGCCACATGGACCAGAGCGTACTATGCAGACGCAGAACTACTGCGCCTGCGCAGTACACTCTGGTCCACGTGGCGGTGATTGACAGTGCTGCTCGCACAGGCGCAGTACAGGCCGACATCCAGGTCGGACTGGTGCCATCGCCGGGGACTGGGAGGCAGCGGCAGCGAATGGCTGACTGCAGAGCTGCGGTGAGGGACATGCTGGGAGCGTGGGGCTGGAGGAAGCCCCGGGTAAGTAGCACTTATTTCATTAAAAATGCCTGATAACTCCTTTAAACAACCCCCCCCCCCCCCACACACACACACACCTACCTACCTGGTGATGCCTAACCCCACTCCTGCCCACCCACCATACAAACTACTTGTCTGACACCTACCCCCCCCCCCCCTCCAACTACCTGTTTGACAGTGCCTAACTGCCTGCCACCCCCCTCCCCTGCCGCCAATCACACCACAAGAAGAAAAAAGGTTCCCCCTCAGGCCAGGGTCAGAATGGAGATGATTATCACACAAAAAAAAACTCAGAGCGCACTGGCCTGGGCAGAGAATTGAAGTTGACAGCAGTAGCAGGCAGGCAGCAGTGGTGCTCAGATACCCCTTATTATTCGAGTTTGGTCGAATTCGAATAGTAAATTATTCGCGTTCGGTCGAATATTCGAGTCGAATATTTTTTACTATTCGATTCGACCTCGGACTTCGAGCTCACTATTTGAGTCGGTATTCGAGCTCATTATTCGAGTTGACTATTCGAATTGGCCTTAAATAGCTTCCAACACTTGTTTTGAGGGTGAATGATGCAAGAAACATCTTTTTTTCAAAGTAACAACAGCAAGTGATTATGTGGGGATGTTCCTTTAAAAAAAAAAAAAAAGGTGGAAAGAGAAGTTGAGTCCAAAATTCTGTTCAGTACAGTGTATATACTTCTTCTTCTTCTTCATCTTCTATATCTTCTTCTTTTATATCTTCTTCTTCTATATCATCTTCTTCTTCTTCTTCTTCTATATCGTCTTCTTCTTCTATATCGTCTTCTTCTTCTTCTTCTTCTTCATCTTCTTCTTCATCTTCTTCATCTATATCTTTTTCTATATCTTCTTCTTATTATTATTTTTCTATTTCGTCTTCTTCTTTTTCTATATCTTCTTCTTCTTCTTCTTCTTCTCCTTCTTCTCCTTCTTCTTCTTCTTCTTCTATATCTTCTTCTTCTTCTATATCGTCTTCTTCTTCTTCACTTATTTCTCTTTTATTTTTTATTTTTTTTAAAGAAATGCAGCTATTTTTGAGCGTAATAAATAGCTGGTGGCGCACGCATGTTGGAAGCACCATTGTATGTGCTCCCTGGCAGTGGAAACACACAGACAGCAGGAGGCAAATTCAGCAGCAGCAGCAGCAGGAGGAGGAGGATGATTGTGTGGCAGCAGGCAGTCAATGAGGCAGGCAGCGAGACATAATAGGCTGTGGCTAGCGGTGGTACCAGGCCGTAAATACACAGCATGAGGTTCCAGACAGCGGTCGTGAAGCCCACATCATGTCCAATACACAACTGGGACAACACAGTTTTCAACCCGGACACCTCTAAAAATAATATCACAAAGTATTAATAAAAAGTATATATATTTTTATCGTTTTTTTAAAGAAATGCAGCTATTTTTGAGCGTAACAAATAGCTGGTGGCGAATGGTGGAAGCGCCATTGTATGTGCTCCCTGGCAGTGGAAACACACAGACAGCAGGAGGTAAATTCAGCAGCAGAAGGAGGAGGATGAGTGTGTGGCAGCAGGCAGTCAATGAGGCAGGCAGCGTGACATAATAGCCCTGGTACCTAGCGGTGATACCAGGGCGTAAATAAACACAACAGGAGGTCCCAGACAGCGGTCGTGCAGCCCACATCGTGTCCAATACACAACTGGGACAACACAGTTTTCAACCCGGGCACCTCAGAAAAATTAAACCTTTTTTTTTTAATGGTTTTTTTGTTTTGTTTTTATAGCAAATTACACAGATATAGCTATTGTTTGACGTAATAGCTGGTGGCAGAGTGGCAGCAGAAGGTAAATCTGTGTACCCTGGCAGTGGGAAACACAGACAGACAGCAGCAGCAGCAGCAGCAGCAGGAGGAATGGAGGAGTAATGTGAGTAGCTATTGTTTGACGTAATAGCTGGTGGCAGAGTGGCAGCAGAAGGTAAATCTGTGTACCCTTGGCAGTGGGAAACACAGACAGACAGCAGCAGCAGCAGGAGGAATGGAGGAGTAGTGTGAGTGTGGCAGCAGGCAGGCAGCGTGACATAATAGCCCTGGTACCTAGCGGTGATACCAGGGCTGTAAATAAACACAGCAGGAGGTCCCAGACAGCGGTCGTGAAGCCCACATCGTGTCCAATACACAACTGGGACATCACAGTTTTCAACCCGGGCACCTCAGAAAAATTAAACCTTTTTTTTTTTTTTTTTAAAGGTAAATACAGGCAGCAGGGGCAGCTATTGTTTGACGTAATAGCTGGTGGCAGAGCGGCAGCAGAAGGTAAATCTGTGTACCCTGGCAGTGGGAAACACAGACAGACAGCAGAAGGGCAGTACACAGCAGCCCACTGTAGGTGTAAAATGTGTGGCTGCAGGCGACGTAATAGTCAAAGTGAACCAGGCTGGCTTAGTGAGCAGGAGCCAGGAGGTGGTAAAGGGTGGTAAGGCACATTAACGATGGTGCTTCCGGCAGCCAGTTCATGTCCCTTTCTCGCCGACAACAGGGGCCAGGAACTCGCCTTCCACCCACACCTGGTTCATCTTGAGAAACGTCAGTCTGTCCACAGACTTGTGAGACAGACGTGAGCATTTCTCGGTGACCACGCCACCAGCTGCACTGAAGCAGCGCTCGGACAGCACGCTGGAAGGGGGACAGGACAGCACTTCCAGGGCGTACTGCGCCAGCTCGCTCCAGATCTCCAGGCGCTTGAACCAATACTCCATGGGATCAACAGGGGCATCGCTGTCAAGCCCGCTGTAGGACCCCATGTAGTCAGCCACCATGCGGGTCAGGCACTGGCTGTGACCGGAGGAGGATGCTGCTGCATGCACCTCCTCTCTAGTCACTGCTGCCGGAGCCTCTACAGTCCTGTAGAGCTCGTTGCTGAGAGACAGCAGGTCTGTGGGGCGCTTGCTGCTGGATGCAGGCACCTGCTGCTGCCTCTGTGCTGGCTGGACAGTGGGGGTGGAAGGCTGGGGGAAGGCTTCCTCCAAGCGCTCAACAAGGGCCTGCTGCAAGCTCCTTATTTGTTGCGCTGGGTCTCCTCCTGCAGGCGGCAGGAACTGGCTCAACTTCCCCTTGAGGCGTGGGTCCAACATCATGCTGATCCAGATGTCCTCCCTCTGCTTCATCTGGATCACCCTGGGGTCCTTGCACAGGCACGTCAGCATGTGCGCTGCCATTGGGAAGAGGCGGGCCATGTGTGATGGCACATCGACGGCAGTGCTGTCCTCATCCTCCTCCTCTGCCTCCTCAGCCTCATCCTCTCTCCACCACCGCACCAACTCAGCTGCGCTGTGCTGATCACCCTCATCAGCAGCAAGGTCAGGGACCTCCACCAAATCCTCCTCCTCCTCCCCCTCAGAGGTGGACTGTGCAGCTGCATGCCGCTCCTGCTGGGCCAAGGCTGCCGCTCCCTGTTCCAGCAAAGCATCGAGGGCCCTGTTCAGCAGACAAACCAGGGGCACCCACTCGCAGACCATAGCATGGTCCCTGCTCACCATGTTAGTGGCCTGCAGAAAGGGAGCCAGCACTAAGCACACCTGCTGCATGTGCCTCCAGTCGTCATCGGGGATGATGGACGGGATGTTGCTGGTCTTGTCCCTTTTCTGAGCGGCGGAAACAGTGGCCAGGGCAAGGTACTGGTTGACAGCGTGCTTCTGTTCAACCAGACGCTCCAACATCGCCAGGGTGGAGTTCCAGCGAGTTGGAACGTCAAGGATCAGCCGATGGCGTGGCAGCTCCAGCTCCTTTTGCACGTCTTCCAGGCTCGCACAGGCTGCAGCCGAGCGCCGGAAGTGACGCACAACATTCCTTGCCGTTTCCAGCAGTTCGCCCATCCCCTGGTAGGAGCGCAAGAACTTCTGCACCACCAGGTTCAGCACGTGGGCAAGACAGGGGATGTGGGTCAGGTTTCCCCTGTCAATTGCGGCAACCAGATTGGCCCCATTGTCGGCCACCACCTCTCCGACTCTGAGGCCTCTGGGGGTCAGCCAAATCCTCTCCTGCTCCTGGAGTTTGGCCAACACATGGGTTGCCGTCAGTTTGGTCTTCCCAAGGCTGACCAACTGCAGCAGTGCTTGGCAGTGGCGGGCCTTCACGCTGCTGCTGAGGCGGGGGTTTGGCCAGGTGTGCCAGAGGATGGCAGAGGATCGGAGGAACCTGCTGCAGTTCCCCTGAGCCTGCGGGGTGGCACCACCCACTGTGTTGCTGCTGCTGCTGTGCCCGCTGCTGCTCTCCCATCCTCACCCCCTTCCACCAAGCTGACCCAGTGGACAGTGAAGGACAGGTAGCGGCCTGTCCCGAAGCGGCTGCTCCAGGAGTCCATGGTGATGTGGACCCTTTTACCAACCGCGTGCTCCAGCCCTCGCTCCACATTGGCCATCACAAAGCGGTGCAGTGCAGGAATGGCCTTGCGGGCAAAGTAGTGTCTGCTGGGGAGCTGCCAGTCTGGGGCTGCACAAGCAAGCAGCACACGCATGTCGCTCCCCTCCTGCACGAGCGTGTACGGCAGGAGTTGGGAGCACATGGCCCATGCCAGCAAGCCGTTCAGCTGACGCACGCGACGGCTGCTGGGAGGCAGAGCCCTAACCACCCCCTGGAAGGACTTGCTCAAAAGGCTCTGGCGTGGCCTTTTGCTAGCACGGAAATCAGCGGACACAGCAGTGGAGGCCACTGAGGACTGGCTGCCAGAACAGGCCTCAGTGTCGGCGGCATGAGTTGCAGAGGGGGGAGGAGCAGTGCGTTTCCGCACTCCTGCTGGTGGTGCTTGAGGAGCAGGAGGGCGGGTGGCTGCTGTTGCTGCTGCTGCTGAAGGCTGTGCAGTGATGGGTGTGGTGCCACTGCCAGCACCAGATGCCTTCAGCCTCTGGAACTCCTCATGCTGGTGGAAATGTTTAGCAGCAAGGGGGTTGATGAGCGAGCTGGTGCTGAACTTTAAGGGGTCTGCACCTCTGCTCAACTTCCGCTGACAGTGGTTGCAAGTGGCGTACTTGCTGAAAACTGTGGGCATTGTGAAAAATCGCCAGATTGGTGACAAGCACAACCCCCTACGGCCTGGAGCCGCTGCTGCCTATCTCCCTGTGGAGGTTGGGGGGGGGGGGGGGGGCTTAGGTGCGGCTGGTGGTGGTACTGGCAGATGCTGCTGCTGCTGCTGAGTCTGAGACACCAGCAGGCTGTGGGACCTGCCTACTGCTGCCAATGCTTGCAATGATGCGCCTCCTTGCAAGGCCCACAAGCGCATCCTCCTCCTCCTCCTCAGAGCTGCCGATGATGACATCCCCAGGTGCTGGTGGTGGCGGCACCCAGTCTTTGTCTGTCACCACGTCATCATCATCATCATCCTCCCCCTCCTGAAACATGTCCTGCTGGGATGATGACCCCCCAAACTCCTCTCCTGATGCATGGATGGGCTGCTTGACTGTCGCCACAGTCTTGCTGTCCAATTCCTCATCCCCCAAAGTGCCCATCACCATCTCCTCCTCCAAATCGCCAACAACAGCAGACAATTGACTCATGATGCCTGGGGTCAAAAGACTTCTGAATGACAGATCGCCAACTGACAGTGAACTGGCCTCCTCCCCAGGCCCTGCTGGGCGGCTGCTGCGAACAGGAGTTGGTGCTGGTGGTGGTGAGGGTGGAGGCCTCGGATGCAGAGCTGATGGCGGGCTGCTCATCCTCCGTCATCAGTTGCACCACAGTGGCTGCATGCTTTTCCTCAATGGGATGTTTCCGACCCGGCTGGAGGAAAATAGGAGCAGGTATTACACGCTGCTGCTGCTGTGTCTCTGCAGCGTGAGTTGCTCCTGCTGGGCGGCACCCAAGGCGTCCACGGCCAGTGGCTATAGGCGGAATGTTAGCCACTGACGCAGCTGCTGCGGAACTGTGCATGGTGGCGCGGCCGCGGCTTGCCACAATGCTGCTCCCTCTCCTCCTGATTCCCTTGCTGCCCTTCCCCTTGCCCAAACCGCGCTGGCTGCCACTTCCAGACATCTTAGATGTTTTGGGCGTAAACAAAAAAGTTTTTTAAAAGGGCGGGTGAAAAAGTGGGGTACTTTAATGGAGTGGGTTAGGTGACACTAATCACTAAGTGATTAGATCGCTAAGTGATTACTAGTACAGTACTAATACAAAATACAATAATTCAGTAATCAGTAAGTGTGAACAGTAAGTGTGTCCCCTAGTACACTAACTAGAAAAATACAATAATCAGTAGTAATCAGATTCAGTAGAAGGAAATAGAGTGTGTGTACTGTACAGACAGTGCACGCACACACACACACACGCAGGAGCTAGCCTATGAACAGTGACTGAGTGTCCCTCCCTAGTAGTAAGTAGTAACAGTAAGTACAACTAGAAATTACAATAATCAGTAGTAATCAGAAGGAAATAGAGTGTGTGTACTGCACGCACACATGCAGGAGCTATGAACAAACAGTGACAGTGAGTGTCCTAGTACATTTACAGACTACAGTATAACTACAAAATACAATCACTCAGTAGTAAAGGACAGCAGAAACACTGGTATAGATGAGAAATAAACTAACAGAGGACAGGAGGACAGCTGTGCCCACACAGGCAAGGCCCTGTGGCCTAAAGCTGTGTAAGCTTGCCTGCAGCAGCTGCCTGTCTCTATGTAACACACAAGCTACTAACTAAAATACAAGGTCTATCTAACTAACAATATAGGTGTGTATAGGAGGTGTATGTGAGCAAAAACGCTAGGTAATTGACCACTATAGAGCTCTTGCTAAGCCAAAGCACAAAGGAGCAGATCTCTCTCTGTACAAAGGCAGGCAAGGACGGAAAAACCGAACATGGCGGCCGCTATTTATAGGGTAGGGGCTGGCCAGGGTCCCCCTCTGTGATTGGCTGCCGTCAGAGGGCCTGGGAGCCCTCTGATTGGCTCTAAGGACATCAATCTGGGCTATGACGCTATTCGAGCTTGGTATTCGAGCTCGAATAGCGCTGTTTGCTCGAATAGCGAGTGGGCTATTCGAATTCACTCGAATAGCCCATTCGAATAGCTGCAGCTATTCGAGCTCGGTATTCGACCTCGAATAGCTGAAAAAGAGCTCGAATATTCGAGCTCTACTGAGCACCCCTAGCAAAGTGTGAGTAACTCAGTGACAAGAAGGGAGAAGAAGAAGTACAGAAACAACATTTATAAAAACCACCTTCTCCTCTGGCAACCTGGACCTAACCTCCTCTATCCTCCTGTCTCCTCAGTCCTACACCTCCTCCTCCTCCACAGCAGCAAGCAGCTATAAGTGGCATCTCCAACTCCCAGCCCCCAGAGTGTCCAACTCCTCCAGCCAGGACAGCCAGCCAGCCACTCGTAGCCGCAGCTCCAGGCCCCCAGACCCCCCAGCACAGAAAGCTGAAGAGTGAGACAGCTCACTTCGATGAAACCGCAGGCACAGCAGCACGTTGCGGGCGGCAATGGCTCCAGGTGAGGGGCGGATTCAAGCAGGGTCAATCCACCGGGCCAGAGAGGACCTAAGCTATTTGTGTCCTTGTGCCGCTCACATCCACCGCAGGCGCAGCCACGCACAAGGGCACACCATGGCCGGCCGCCTCAGCCCCTTCTTTGATTGGATACTTTAACTTGCCGGGAAATATCGCGCAAGGTTGCGATCCCCACTGCGAACCTGTCACCTGTGGTATGTCTACGGCCGCTGCGTATAGCAGCGGCTGGCCCTAATTACTTAAGATTCGGGTGGCCCGGGGGGCAATTGCCCCCCATCCCCCTGGGCCAGTCCTCCCGTGTCAGACGCCGGGCAAGAAGGTGACTGGCAGACATTTGCTTCTTACGCTCAAATACTTCCTTCACGGACAGCTGGGTACTGCTGTGGGCAGAGGAGAAGGAACCGCTCAAGGGAAGAGGCGGTGTGAAGGAGGGTGGCTGTGAAGCTGCAAGGGAGAAAGCGGATGAAGAGATGAAGACGATGCACCTGAAGGAGTAAGAGGAGGAGGGTGGCTTGTCTTTTGGGTGCTGCTTTTCCTTAGGTGTTCTCGCCATAGCTGTTTGTGCCTTTTCTCCAGGTGCCTTCATAAGGCACTTGTCCCTACGTGAGAGTTGGCCTTTCCACGGCTCAATTTTTGCTGGCAGAGAGAACAGATGCCTTTGCTCCGATCTGAGACGCACGTTAAAAAATTTGCAAACCGGAAATTTAACGTGCGTCTCAGATCGGGTGATGGCGCTACGTTGGCATCAGCAGCTGATGTTGAACGGCATGTTGGCTGAGTATCCATAGCTGGCGATACATGGCGCCGGACACTGCCCCCAGCTGTTTCTGAGGACGAGCTCCCTCTGCTTCTATCATGAAGTTATCTCCTCCTACTCCTCCTCTGAACTGTCCCCCTGGTCATCTCCTCTACTGGGAACATATGTGGCATCCATATAATAATCATAATCCTCCTGACCAGCTTCACTTTCCTCAGACACTTCCACTGCACCAACTTCAGGTGGTTTATCAGCCCCCTCCTCACACATTACGTCCATACTATCGCCACCGAACTCAGACGTATGAGGTGGTGTACCTGCGCTTTCTTGTTGTTGCAGTAGTAGCGGCTGTGAATCAGTGATTTCACCACTACTAAATAACTCCTGCAAAGTGTCAAATGCAGCGGATGTGGTGCTTGTTGTAGCGCTGGTAGCTGCGGGAGATGAGGTGGTCTGTCTTAAATACTCAAGCACGTCCTCACAATTTTGGGAAATGATGGCACGTGCCTTTTTCTGAGCATTGTATTTTGAGCCAGGTCTGCACAAAATCCCAGCAACACCACTTTGTACAGACCTGCCGGTGCCTGGTGGCAGTCTTCTGGGTCTGCCTCTACCTGGTTTGTCCATCTTGGGGAAGGGGGGGGGGGGGGAGAAATACTAGTTAGATGCAGTGAGCTGGATTCACTCAGCACTAAGCTATGTATATGCAGTGATGAGGTGGGTTAAGTAAACACAATAGGTACTGGGTATATACAGTCAGTAGTACAATGTGCAGCTCCCTGTCACACACAGGTAGTCACTAAATGTGCTGGGCTGCTCGCAGTGGCACACGCTATGAATTAGCAAGGCTGAGCATGCAACAAAAGTGTCAGTTTGACACACAGAAAAAAGTGCAGGATGAGCTCTGAAAAGAGCTGTTGAGGGGTGCTATAAAAGCAATAATAATCAGCCAGGAGCAAGCTAAGCAGCCAAGAACCTAACTAATCTGTCCCTAGGAGAACAAGTCTGCAGCAACTGTCCCTAGTCTGTCTCTAGCAAGCACGTGAGTGTAATTGCCAGCAATTTTGCCTTATATAAAAGGGGGGGGGGGGGTGGAGCTCCAGGGCTTCTTGTAGCCTGAATAGCTACAATGTGCATGCTGACTGTAATGCAGAGGGTCAAAGTTGACCCTTATAGTGCATTATGGGGCAAATCAAACTTCCGCAAAAGTTCACCTGGTGCAGGCGAACCACCAAAGTTCGCCTGGAACCGTTCGCTACATCTCTAGTCATCACAAGTTGGTCTGCTACACAGTCACATACTCCCTGCTTACCAGTCACCAGGTTGACCCAATGGGCTAAGTAATGTACCTGCCCTGACCGTGCTTGGCAGACCAGGCATCCGTGGTCAGGTGGACCCTTGACCCAACGCTGTGTGCCAGAGATGACACCACTTGCCTCTCCACTTCACAGTACAGTTTGAATATCGCCTTTTTAGAGAAAAAATAGCGGCCTAGTATCTTCCACTGCGGTGTCCCAATGGCCACAAATTTAGGGAAGGCCTCAGAGTCCACAGCTGGTGAGCTAACAGTGCAGCCAAGACAGCTGTCAGATGCCAGGAAAGGGGATGACCAGCAGATGTGCTTGTAGTAGAAATCTTTGAGCTCATTTCAATTGATAATCATGTATTGGCATTAGACTAGTGTTGATCGAACAGTGCTCGGCCCTGTTCATTATTCCCCGAACATTCGCCTGTTCGGGTTTGGCCGCACTATTCAGTCTTCTCCCCTCGCTTATTGGCGCCTTTGCAGGCAGCCAATAAGTGGTGACAATAGTTTTTCCACAGCTATGGTCACACAGTCTAGCTGGCTGTGACCATAGCTGTGATTGGCCGAGTGAGTCACATGATTCAGATATATAAATACCCGACTGCGTGCTAGTTCCCCCATTCACATGGGGGTTTAGCTTGGGGTAGGTAGGAGACAGCTAGCGGTTAGGTGCCAGCACTGCCAGCCACAGTGCCCCAGCCTCACACCACTGCCAGCAGCAGGCACAGAGCCACAGCCTCACCACTGCCAGGCATTGGCAGCAGCCCCAGAGCCCCAGCCTCACCACTGCCAGGCACCACTGTGCCCATTTTGTTGCCAGGCCAGCCACAGTGCACCTGCCTCACCACTGCCAGCAGCCACTGTGCCCATCATATTTGGTCCCGGTTTCAGTGCCAGCTGGGAACAGTTGTGCCCATAAAAAAAAGTTTATTGAATTTTACTCTTGCTTTCAGGATCTTTTTGTATAAAATCTATAAATGCATGGCAATAAACTGCATTGGCGTTAAGTGTGCAGTTTCCCCATACACGTATGCTTTGGGAGTTTTGTTTTATTAGTAGTCATTGTCAAGTAGAATTGGCACACTGCTCTGCAAACACAAGTCCCTGCTTTTATTCTGAGCCTAAAATCTGTTTGTAAATGCCCCCTCCCCTCCCCCCATTTTGCAAGTTTTTTTTGGCAGAATATCCCAAAAATCCAAGCCATGTTCAGCCGAGCCGTCCCCGAATATCTGGGTGTTCGATCAACCAAAAAAAAAAAAAAAAAAAAAAAAAAAAAAAACACCCTTAAAAAAAACCACCATCTGATCAAAACAGTGTGGAGTTAGATACATAGCATGTAGGTACTAAAAAGAAAAATGAAAATCAGCTAGGCCACTTTCTTCTATTGCACCATGTTCCAATTCTGAAACTCATTGAAGGCACTTTGGCTAGTGAACAGACATCAGCATGGCCACTGATGTATGCAACAAAATACTACAAGTAAGGCAGATTAAAACCACTGCAAGGAAAATGAGGGGGGGGGCAGGGGCATGGATTCCACTGTTTCTTGCAGTGGATTGATAACAGCCTAGGTTCTGACCACTTGCTAATTGTCTCAATTTGGAAAATGTATTAGTTCAATGCAATGGATTAAAAGTTAAAAATCAAGCTAGCTTACACATCTCTTTAGTTAAGAACTCACTACATAGTGTAGTGGACAGTTCTCTTGCAGCACTAGGTCCTTCATGGAGATTGTATACTGGCCCAGGTTTGAAGAAAGTGTGGATGTTCTTCCTGAGTGCATGGCTTTCCTCAGTCCCTCTAGTTTCCTCCCACATCCAAAGACATACCGTCACTGGTTCCCACCCTAAAATTGGCTCTACACCAAGTTGGTTACTAGTGGACCCAAGCCCATTTAAAACTGGGCTAGATCTGCCCTAATGCGCCACGCATGCCCTCTGGCTCTTGGCAGTGTCTCTGCATCCCTAGTACCCACTAGGTCTTAGCTGAGCAGAAGCTAAGAGACCTAGTGGGCACTTTTAATTGGCTTGATAAAGTGGGGAAATTGCCATTTTTTTAAGCCAAGATGCACACTTGTGCACCTCTTCCCCCAGTTACATTACCCTCCCCTTGGAGAAGGTGGCAACTAGTACCTGGTCTCCATTTTTTTAAGGCCCAGAGAGCAAACCATTGCCATGCCAGCTTTAGGTTCCACAAGTGGAGACAGAACACACCCAACCTCAAGTTTGTATTAAGAAAAAAATTGCATAAAGGACAACTTTTTTTATTCCACATTGACAACATCACAATTCTTTATTCCACACTTTTTTTTACCCCACCTTCCCTTACACAAAGTTTAAAATGCCAAGCTAGAAAAATCACTGAAAAAATTAAATTTCCCCCTCAGACACCTGCAATTAAAGCAAGCACTGCATGATTTAGACCCAGAGATACGATTAGTTAGTTTTTTTTTTCTCCTCAAAAATTGCACACTATACTAATACTACTACCAAAAAAACCCATCTCTAACCCCATTTTAAGAACCACCCATAAGAACTATTATTCAGAGTCACTGCAGTCCCCCAGTAAAATTTCAACACCCTCAGGAAATCCAAAGCCAAATTCAAAGCGATCATCAATGAGAGCAAGGGTGAGCGCACAATGCAGAAGTTCAATGTCCTCCTCATCACTAAAGTCTTCTTCATATATTCCAACGAGGTGAGAGTAGGTCTGCGGAAGTAAACAGTTTAACATTAGCTTTTCTCTAAGGTTTGCTCATAGGTCAGTAGAGAAAAAAAAAAAAAGGTTATGATAATCGCCCATTAGGAGAGACTTGTCTAAAAGCCATCAACGGATTATTGCCTACCGTACGTGACACTTCTGATAAGGGTCCTCACGTTCTAGGTCCTAGTCCTGCAGGGGGGGGGGGGGGGGGTCAACTACATGGCAAGTTTTTCATAAAAAGGTTTTAAAAAAAAAATAGTATAGATGGCCAGTCCGCTTTAGAAGCTATGCAGAAACTGGCAATCATAACAAATGCCCCCAGATATTCCTTGGATCAAATACCAAGCCCAACTAGAAGTCCATTATAGAACAATCCAGGCCTAGCACAGGTTTCAGAAGGCATTCTGCTCATAATTAGGTGTAGTTCACATCCTGTACACCCAAGCAGGTGCAATTCACCACTATAGGTTAAACAACGACGCCAATTGACAAAATGCATGCAAATCCTATGCAAAACGCATGCTTTACCATTGATTCGCATGGCAAGTGTGAGCCCTGCCCAACTGCTATGTTGCACGCTGTTCCAAATTACATGTTAGGGTGTGGAACAATTCAGCACATCCACAAAGATGTTCCCTACATGTAAAGCCCTTGCTTCGGGTTACAAAATTTGTATCCTCACCACAGCAGAGGCACTTGCTCTTCGGCGATCTCTCCTCCTCCTGCGCTGGTGGCCATTTGGCAGCTCATGACGGTAGATGCAGTCAGATTTAAATGGGCATCTTCCATTGCTTTGATAGAAGAAGCGACAACGAATCTTACTGAAGAGAAAAAAGGTTTTTGAACAGTTCTCAAATAAGGAACATTATTAAATACAATATAAAAGTAGGTGATAACTCATCCAAAGCAGTAATCAGCTGGTTTGAGACTCAGCATTCTGTTTAACTAGTTGGAGGTGCACAGTACTTGGGGAGTCTTGACTCACTGCTCTCCTATATGCATATATTTTACGGCAGACAACCACTAGTAGCCCTATAATTATACGCTAAGGTTTATAATCTCCCAATATACATAATGCAACTTATCCATCTAAAACACCTTCTAAGTACCAAGAGCCATAATATCTCAACTGTTAAATATAATGATTTAAATGCATGCTTGACACTGATTTTATAAATGTATGTACCCTTCTAGTACTGGTATATTGAGGAGTCTTGTTTTTTGCTGATGTAGGCACTTTTATTGGCCTAAGGAAGCGGGCTTGGATCCGCAAAACACGTTGCCGGTGCTATAAATCTTTTCTTTATTACAGAGATTTGTCGTCATTGAGGTAAGCTACCTCAAGTTTGTCAATTTTAAACGGTTTTTAGATTTTATCTACTATTAGGGCGCCTCTTTACAATTGTCTAGTGTCTCTCCTCAGAGCAGCCACACAAATCTGGGCTTTTGGAGGAGTTCACACTATGCATGGTGCTTTCACACTGAGGCAAGTATATACACATTTTTCTTCAAAGTTAACTACATGTTTGCACTCAAGCATTTTGCACTTTTCAGGACTTGGGACACTTCTGTTATGTAATAATTATGAAATAAAGTCATAATGTCCATATAAAGTGCTATGGCTCAGCAACGTTACCCAGCTCTCCAAAATGCCATGATATTTAACATTGATTTTAGCCGATAAATTAAACACCTCTTCAGATCTTGTCAGTTCTCGTAGCAGATTGCCAATATTATGGAATAAATTCCTTGGTAGTATCCAAACTTGTAAAGTTATTGATCTTTGGGTGCCCAATGAAACTGACTGAGCTCATTTCCACAGGCAGTTGAACTGTACTCAGCAGGCAGTTAACAGGCAGCAGCAAGCAATTAAGAGTTTGGGCCATATGCAATTCTCTTACACCAGAGTTTTCACCTAGGAGATAATTTTTCATCTTTGATTTTAAATAACTTTCTAGTACTTTTCAAAAAGAAAACAAAAAAACCAAAAAGCTGGTGAAAACAGTACTATCAAAATTTTAATAATTTTCTTGCCTTCTGGGGGCTTAAAATGCATTTTATTGACAAGTTTAAAAATATCACCTAGGAGAAAACACGTGAAAAAGTGAATTGCATATGGCCCTTTGAGATTATTTTCACTGCCCAGAAACTGGTTGTGGAAAAAGGGCCTGAAGACTTCACCTGTAATTTTTCTATACAGCCACTAACATACCAAAATGGTGGTGTCTTAGCACAGGACCACCAAATTGTCAAATAAACTGAGATTTGGGGCGTGACAAAGGAACATTTTGTTAAACTTCTGGATAAGGTATAGAATGAATTAATAAATGTACATTCCCATTTTGTCTTTCAGCAAGACAAAAATCATAGTTCTAGGACCAAAATCAGTCAAACACCCTTTGTCAAACTGTGGATCACCACATACTTCTGTTTTGACAATCTTTAGGGATATACATGGTTATCTTGGGTTCACTTATTGTTGACTAATCTTAAGATATCCAAGAGAAAAAAAAAATTCTATATATTGTATTTACATAACATGGTCACCCATTTCACATAGAACCCAGGTCTGTAGCATACAGGGTACACAAAGCAAAGGAGACTACATTTTTGGACCCATGGAATAACACCCAGAACAAACCAATCCACCAACAACTGGTAAACTTCACTTGTAACCCCCTACCTGCCCCAGTCTGTTTTGGGAAATGAGCTTTTCTTAAAAGTGTTAGATATGGAAAAGATCAGCGCTCTATAAAATGCACAATAGCAGCCAATTTCCTAACAGAATTTTCCAGCCATATTTTGGTACATCTTTGAATATAACACCACATACCCAGTCTTCTCTTTAAAGTCTTCAATCAACTTTAGTTTCTCCGAAGAATCATCAACCCAGTATTTATGAGGGATGAAGTAACTGGACTTCACACGACATTGGGGGCAGCCTCTGAAACATATTGAAGAGGGGTTAAAAATGGTAGGCATTCCAACTAATGGAACACTATAGCAAAAAGTTGCCCCACACTCACTTTACGACCTCATTCCGGAAGTCTTTAGTCTTCCTCCATTGCTTAATACAGCCAAGGCAGTATGCATGGCTACAGTTGGGCAAGATTCCAAACACCCTCTCTTCAGCTGCTTGCTTATCATATACTTTATCCATACAGATGCCACAAACCACTTCCCTGCTTCGTTCATGAGCTCCTGAATCTTCCTATAAAGAAAAGGAAATCATTAGAGACAGTTCTGAGTGTATTATCTAGTTTGGTATGCATGCTATTCACCATTTTTGGAGGTTGTCTGTTCACAGCACGATTCCTTGTTCCAGCCTCACTTTCTGGTGCCTCAGGCCTGGACCCCTCCATCAGGACAGGACTAGATACAGATCTCACAAGGCCTGTGTTAAAATTAGCAATAGATAGTCACAAAGTAACAATAATTTACAAAAAGGGCAGTTTCTAGGCTAAATGGCTCCCAGGACAAAGGTTTTAGCCCCAACTATGCTGTAATGTGGTAGCTAAAGATGACCCGAACCTCTGATTTTCAGTTCACGAACTTCCGCGAATCGCAATAGTAGAGTTCAATGGTGAGGCAAACTTCTTTGAAAACTAGAAATACTTATGCTGGCCTCAAAAGTGAAGGAAAAATGTTTTCAAGGGGTCTAACATCAGTTTTTTCATGGATGAGTGTGATAGATGCCAAAAGTCCCAGGGAAAAAAAAAAAATCTGAATTTGACGCAAAGCAGCGTTTTAAGGGCAGAAATCACATTGAATGCTAAATTGCAGGCCTAAAGTGCTTTAAAACATCTTGCATGTGTATACATCAGGGAGTGCAACTAGAGTACTGCTTCACACTGACAGACCAAACTCACTGCGTAACGCACCGCAAACAGCTGTGTTGTGATGGCAGTGCTGGACTGGTGCGCAGCACCATGGCAAGAGTGCAGGCCGTGGCGGTTTTCAAGCCCTTATGTAGCTCAATGATAGAACCGTGACTGTCCAGCTGATCAAATTTGGTCTGTCCACAATGAAGCAACAACCTTATCTTGGGTGTGCCACTCCCCCCCCCCCCCCCCCCCCCTCTCCAGGACACTCATATAGCAGTCGGTCATTGCTACATTGTGTTACGCAAGCCCCTTCACCGCGGCAAGGTAATGATCATGAAGGGGAATGGGCACATGTACATGCTTTTTGTTTTGTTGCAGCTGCAGTGCAGCCAGAAAAATAAGGCAGGCATGTACACGCACCAGAAAAAGTAGTATAGCGGCCTTAAATTCAGGAATCCACCTTGAGTCCTGGACCCTGTTGGTGGTGGCGGAGAAGGCAGTCAATCAGCCTGCGGGCAGAGATGCTGTGTGGGGAGCGACTTAGTCTTGGGGCAGGTAGTCACACGTGTGCAGGCAGAGATGCTGTGTGTGGGGACTGACAGTCTTCGGGCAGCCCTGAGTGTGCTTTGCAGACCAGGCATCCGTGGTCAGATTGACCCTTGACCCAATGCTGTATGCCAGAAATGTCACCACTTGCCTTTCAACATCACGGTACAGTTTAGGTATCGGCTTGAGAAAAAAAAAATTGCAGCCTGGTATCTGCCACTGCAGTTTGTGGCTTTGCTTTTGTGTGCTGCTTTTCCTCAGGTGGTCATCCCATTGCAGTTTGTGCTTTGTAATTATGTGCCTTTGTAAGGTAGTTGTCCCTACGCAGGTCTTGGTCTTTCCACGGCTCAATTTTTCGGTGGCAGAGAGTACAGACGGCATTGCTCATCTGAGGCAGACAAATTTCCACACTGCTGAGCCCTGGGGTGATGGCACTTTGGTGGTGTCGGACAACTGAGTGTTAAGTGGGGTGCCAGTATCAGAGCAGGAGGAGATATGTCACACTTCCGAGTGGAAGCTGAGAAAGATGAGGCGTTCTGTGTTAAATAGTCAACTATGTCCTGACAAGATTGGAGTTGATGGCACGTGCCTTCTTCTGAACACTGTACCTTGATCACGGGCCGCACAAAATCACGACCTCGAACAGACCTGCCTCTGGCTTTTGTTTTATCCATGGGGGGGGGGGGGGAAATGGAGAAAGTTATGCACTGACTTGATTAATACAATGTGCAGTTAGTCACACAGGTGCAGTTAACCTCCCTGGCGGTAAGCCCGTGCTGAGCATGGGCTATGCCGCCGGGAGGCACCGCTCAGGCCCCGCTGGGCCGATTTGCATAATTTTTTTTGCTGCACGCAGCTAGCACTTTGCTAGCTGCGTGCAGTGCCCGATCGCCGCCGCTACCCGCGTCGCTGCAGCCGCCCCCCCCCCCCCGACCCTGTGCGCTGCCTGGCCAATCAGTGCCAGGCAGCGCTGTGGGGTGGATTGGAGTCCCCTTTGACGTCACGACGGCGATGACGTCATCCCGCCCTGTCGCCATGGTGACGGGGGAAGCCCTCCAGGAGATCCCGTTCTTTGAACGGAATCTTCGATGGTGATCGGAGGGGCTGGGGGGATGCCGCTGAGCAGCGTCTATCATGTAGCGAGACCTTGTCTCGCTACATGAAAAAAAAAAAAAAAAAAAAAAAAAAAACTATATTAAAAAAAAAAAAAAAAAAAACCTATTTGCTGCCCCCTGGCGGATTTTGACAAACCGCCAGGAGGGTTAACAGGTATGCACAGAGTGGTATATCACACTGCGTGCACTCATGTAGATAGGTGCATGGTGAACAGGTAGGTATATGCAGTGATGGGTATTACAATGTGCACCTATCACAGACAGGTACAGTGACACTACGTGTGCTCACGTAGGTAGGTATAACAAGATTAGCTCTCTAAAGAGCGGTTGAGGGGGTGCTTTAGCAATAAGAATCAGCAAGGAGCAAGCTAACAAGCCTACAATAGCCTAACTAAGCTTTCCCTATAGGTCTCTGCACAGCAGCTATCCCTTCTCTAATTACTGCACGCACACGAATGAGTGAAAAGCCAGATGCTGCCTGCCTTTTATAAAGGGGGGCCTCCAGATGGCTGCCTGCCTTTTATAAAGGGGGGCCTCCAGATGGGAGTGTAGCCTGATTGGCTACAATGTGCCTGCTGACTGATGTAGAGGGTCAAAGTTAACCCTATTGATGTAGTATAAGGTGAAGCGAACCGCCATAAAGTTTTGCTTTCACCAGTGAACTGTTCGGGCCATCTCTAGTGGTAGCCAGGTGTGCTCCCCAGTACAGGTTTTAAGATGACCCCTGCAGCATAGGTAGTAGATGTAGCCCCCCCCATAATTCCCAGTACAGGTAGTCAAATGACCCACAGTAGGCATCTGGATGTATGAATATTAGTCCCTCAGTGGGGGCATTGGCGATGGCAAATGTGTACAAGTTCCTGAAACATCTTTATAGTTACATCTAACACTCGTGTGCCATGGAGGAAACCTGGAAATCTCTTTAGCCAATTCAGCTGTTTTGTTACCTGAACTACTTGGTATAAATTCTGCAGCAAGAGCCCAATTTTCTCTGGGGGGCTGAATAGACTTTGCCTGCCTTTCTGATCCAGGTGTGTGTAGTGAAGAAATGTATGGCTCAGATCCCCTACGTCCCATTGCAGCATCGACTGAGTGTGGAACGATGCTAGGTTCAGAAACTCTACGGCCGGCAGAGTAGGAAGGAGCATCAGAAAGATCAGGAGCCATTATGTGCTGAAAGCTGGGAAGACAAAAGACTGATAAATCCACAATATGTACGTACCGTATCTTATAAGCCTCATGATTTATAAATACATACAAAGGTGGGATAAAGAACATTTCCTATAACATTTAGATGGCAGCATATAGAAGCATTAAACAACGGCAACTTATGATCAAGTTGCTCTAATCTTGTTATAAAATAGAGCAACGAAAAACTGTAAAGTATTGGGATAGGTTTTGCAATGTGATTTTATGTGCATAAGGGAACACAAAATAATTTGATAATATCAAAAGGAAAAACAAGACAAAAGCACAAGGCAGAAAACCCAGTTTTCTGAACAGACAAGTGTGCTCCCAGCCTTAAGGAGAAACTCCGACCAAGAATTGAACTTTATCCTAATCAGTAGCTGATTCCTCTTTTCCCATGAGAAATAGTTTCCTTTTCACAGACCATCAGGGGGCTCTGTATGACTGATATTGTGGTGAAACCCCTCCCACACAAAAAAACAAACTGAGGACCGTGGTACTCCTGGCAGTTTCCTGTCTGTGAACCTTGTTGCATTGTGGGAAATAGCTGTTTACAGCTGTTTCCAACTGCTAAAACCACAACATCACCTGCCAGCAGTAAAAATGTCACCATGTAATAAATGTCAGAATGTTAATCAGGGATTTAATAGCTTTTACAATGGGCAAAATGACTACATCATTTATACATAATTATTGTAAAAATAAAGCACTTTTGTTTATTACATTGTCACTGGAGTTCCCCTTTAAGGATGGTCTATGAGATGCAAAAACGTTATATGCACATTGTAATGCAAGTTTATGCAGCTTTAAACTAGACTGAGCAATTCAAGTGGGACGCAGTTTGTACATTTTTAAAGCTGTGTAAATTTGCATCTCATTGATCATACCTATTAGGTTTCCATCTCGGGAAAGGTTTTTGTAAGTAAACCATAATCCCTAGACTGAAGTATTTAAAATGACGTTTGACTTGAAAAACATTGGTATGGGTCTTAAATTTTCCCTTCCTATTTTACTGTAAGGCAAGAGTTCAATAGGAGCAGGTCACGAACTGCAAATTAAGCCATTAAAGGGGCACTATGGTGAAAAATTTTAAAATTTTACATATGTGCAAACATACAAATAAGATGTATGTTTTTCCAGAGTAAAAATGAGCCATACATTACTTTTCTTCTATGTTGCCGTCACTTACAGTGGGCAGTAGAAATCTGACAGAAGTGACAGGTTTTGGACTAGTCCCATCTCTTCATAGGGGATTCTCAGGGATTTATTTATTTTCAAAAGCACTGAGTGAATGGCAGTTGCTCTGTCCCAACTGCCAAAAAACTGTAGCGATCAGGGAAATCTGGCCAGCATCATTTTTTTAAATCCTCTTTAGGGATTATCTGCAAAGAATTATAGCCTTGCTGAGAATCCCCAATAAAGAGTTGGACTAGTCCAAAACCTGTCACTTCTGTCATATTTTTACTACCTACTGTAAGTGACAGCAACATAGGAGAAAATGTATGGCTCATTTTACTCTGAAAAAAAAAAGTGTACTTATTTGTCTATGTTTGCACATTTTAAATTTTACTATTTTTTGCCATAGTGCCCCTTTAACCATTTCTGCCGCCTGGACGTGAAGCTCACGCCTGGGCGGCTGCTCTGCTGCGGCACGATCGCGGGCGCGCACCCGTGCTGTCCCCCGGTAGCCCCGGGATCAGTTAACGGGAACATTGTTCCTGATCACCAATCCGTGTCCCCAGCAGAAAACCCGAAGCGCTCTTACAAGAGGCTTCAGTCTTTCTGCACGTAAAATATTTGCGTCCCCCTTGTGCTTGCGGTTAGGGAGAAACACAAGGGGGGGGGGGGGGGGGGGGGGAAAAACTCATTGTGGCCAAATAGTAAAAACAACATCTACATATTTTTTACATTACAATTTATACAACATTAAAAATTAACTATTTCCCACATCAAAATATTAACCAAATAAAATTTAAATGGATACAAAATACAAATAAAAAAAACAAAAACACATAAGTTACCCAAGGGTCTGAACTTTTTAAATATGCATTTGAAGGAGTATACTACGAACATTTTAAATTATAGGCTTGTAAATAGTGTTGGACGCAAAACGGAAAAGCAAGCACCTTTATTTCCAAATAAAATATTGGCGCCATACATTGTGATAGGGACAAAAATTTAAATGTGTCATAACCGAGACAAATGGGCAAATACAATACATAGGTTTTAATTATGGTAGCATGGATTATTTTAAAGCTATAATGGCCGAAAACTGAGAAATTTATTTTCTTGTGAATCCTGTTAAAATGCATTTATAAAAAAATTCTTAGCAAAATGTACCACCCAAAGAAAGCCTAATTACTGGCGGAAAAAAACAAGATCAATAAATTGTGATAGTGATAAAGTTATTAGCGAATGAATAGGAGGGGAAAATTGCTCTGATTGCTCTGATGCATAAGGTGAAAAATCCCCGTGGGCTGAAATGGTTAAAGGGTCACTACATCGAAAAACTAAAATTTAATGTGCAAACCTATACAGAAAGTACTTTTCACAGAGTAAAATGAACCATAAATTACGTCTTTACGTTGCTGTCACTTACAGTAGGTAGTAGAAATCTGACAGAAGTGAAAGGTTTTGGGCTAGTCCATCTCTTTATAGGGGATTCTCAGGGATATATTTATTTTCAAAAAGCACTTAGTGAATGGCAGTTGCTCTGTCCAACTGCCAAAAAAAACTAGTGAGCAGGGAAGCTGGCCAGCATCATTGTTTAAATCCTTTTTAGGGAATATCTTTATTAAGAATAAAAGCCTTGCTGATAACCCCCTATGGAGAGATGGACTAGTCCAAAACCTGTTACTTCTGACAGATTTCTACTGCCTACTGTAAGTGACAGCATTTTAGGAGAAAATGTATGGCTCATTTTATTGGGAGGGGGGGAGGGGTACTTATTTGTATGTTTGCACATATTTTAAATTTCAGTTTTTTGCTGTAGTGCCCCTTTAAGCAGTCAGATTCAGCCCAGTTTCCATGAGGGTAAGTCAACAGTGGGCATGGCGTTCCCTTTAAAAGCAGGAATGCAAAACCTCACAATGTGTCATACAATGAAGCAAACAGTCATTGAAAAGTATGCTTCACACACAATGCAAGTGCCTTAACAGGAAGTGTGCCGCTTTCAGCCGCTCACATGAAAGAGCACGAAGTGAGCATGGAAACATCCCTAATCTATAGAGCAAGCGGGTGAGGGGGCAGAGGAGGATGACTGCCATCAACAAATGTTCTGCCAGAATTCCACTATTCATTCATATAGTAAGAGAGCTTTTTCACCTGCATCTATCGCCATAACTACAGAAGCCATTTTGAAAATGACGGCAAATTGGAGCAGATCTCTTCTCATGGGAGAAGTGGCAGTTTGTACCCCATCGGCAGACTCCCCGGAAGAACGCTCTGTAGAGTAAAAATAAGTAAGTCAGTCTCAAATCTTCATGCTTTACATTAGTACAGGGCCTGGCTTTTGTAAAATCTTTTACACAGACCTGGCTACCACAACCTGCCATTTATACATTCATCATTTGATGTGACTGAAGTAAACTTCTCCAATATCCAGGGCCGGTTTAAGCAACAATGGTGCCCTAGGGCAAAATAAACCTGGGGGGCCCCCCCAACATATACCCCGGAACAAAAATCGGCATTAGGGGACCTCTTTTGCAGCTGGTATAGTCAGGGTGTGACGTCCCAATTGGTCGGAGCTCCACATTCTGGCTATCCCAGCCTGCATGGGGACAAGGGGTTAAAAAGTTTCAGGAGGGGGGACCCCACATAATTAAAAAAAAAATTGGGAAAATAGGAAAAAATGCCAGGGATCTTCATACAGCCATATTGCAGCTGTATAGCGATCTCTGGCCAAAGCGCTGCGGCTGCGTATGGACGCCCTGGAAACCCAGTCAGGAAATGTATTGCTCTCTTGATGCATGTAAAATTACACTACCATTAGGTGACATTTGCCGCATTTAAGAGTATACTTTTTTCCTTCTAAACTTCAAAATCGATTTTCTCAAAAACTAAGGTCTTTTTGAAAAATTGTTTTTTCCTCTTATTCCTAATGATCTCCTTAACATATCCTGCAAATTTATGGTTTCTAGCATTTAAGGTGGATTTGCTATTAACCATTAACCTTCCTGGCGGTAAGCCCGAGCTGAGCTCGGGGTAAGCCGCCGGAAGGCACCGCTCAGGCCCCGCTGGGCCGATTTGCATAATTTTTTTTTTGCTGCACGCAGCTAGCACTTTGCTAGCTGCGTGCAGTGCCCGATCGCCGCCGCTACCCGCCGATCCGCCGCTATCCGTCGCGCCGCAGCCGCCCCCCCCCCCAGACCCCGTGCGCTGCCTGGCCAATCAGTGCCAGGCAGCTCTATGGGGTGGATCGGAATCCCCTTTGACGTCGGTGACGTCATCCCGCCCCGTCGCCATGGCGACGGGGGAAGCCCTCCGGGAGATCCCGTTCTTTGAACGGGATCTCCGATCGCCGGCGGCGATCGGAGGGGCTGGGGGGATGCCGCTGAGCAGCGGCTATCATGTAGCGAGACTTTGTCTCGCTACATGAAAAAAATAAAAAAAATAAATAAAAAAAAGATTTGCTGCCCCCTGGCGATTTTTTTGCAAACCGCCAGGAGGGTTAAAGTCGGCAGGTTTTTAAATGTGTATTTTTTTCCTTTGAAACTTCAAAAATCGATTCTCAAAAACTATAAGGCCGATTTGATAAAAAAATGTTTCCCTCTTGTAGCCCCTACAAGCTCTGGGGCAGCTGCCTCCTTTGCCTCTATGGTAGCGCCGGCCCTCCAATATTACCAGTCAAAACTGCTCGTTTATAGCCATGACACCTTGAATGGAAACATGCATTTTTGTTTGCTTCTTTTCCACTCTTCGGGCTGGTGCACACCAGAGCGGTTCTGGAGCGTTTTTTAAAATGATTGCAGGGGGAAGACCGCTTGGCTAATGAAAGTGAATTGGATAGTGCAAACCAGAGCAGGTCTTTTTTTCCCACAAACTCAGGGGCTGCAGCTTTATTTTAGATTTATGAGGCATTTCTGCCTCAATAGAAAACTGCTCTGAAAAAAAAGTTTAGTTTAGACTTACCGGTAATAGTATTTCTAACCATTCTAGTGTATGGCTTGAAAATGAGAGACTCCAGGCTCCTCCTCCTGGGGAAACACAATTAGCAAGAAGCGATTAAAAGCCCCCACCCCACCCCCTACACTTCAGTATGTCAACAAGAATCCGGCCACCAAGATACCCTGAGTGCCTCAACTGCTGACTTATTCTCTGAACCACACCCTAGTGTGCATAGTATGAAGAAAGATCCCTGAAGAATAGGGAGGGATGATGTACGCCATACACTAGAATGGTTAGAAATACTATTACCGGTAAGTCTAAACTAAACTTTCCCTAACCATTCTAGTGTATGGCTTGAAAATGAGAGACTCCAGGCTCCTCCTCCTGGGGAAACACAATTAGCAAGAAGCGATTAAAAGCCCCCACCCCACCCCCTACACTTCAGTATGTCAACAAGAATCCGGCCACCAAGATACCCTGAGTGCCTCAACTGCTGACTTATTCTCTGAACCACACCCTAGTGTGCATAGTATGAAGAAAGATCCCTGAAGAATAGGGAGGGATGATGTACGCCATACACTAGAATGGTTAGAAATACTATTACCGGTAAGTCTAAACTAAACTTTCCCTAACCATTCAAGTGTATGGCTTGAAAATGAGAGACAGACAAGTAATCTCACACTTACATCAGGGAGGGACTGCAGCCTGTAAGACCTTACGCCCAAATGCCATATCTTGCCCCGACAGGACATCTATTCTGTAATGCTTCATAAACGTCGTCGGAGCTTTCCATGTGGCTGCCTGGCAAATCTGCTGTAGTGATGCTCCTGCCTTTTCTGCCCATGATGTAGCAATTGCCCTTGAGGAATGAGCTGTAACCCTTGGCGGCGCTTCTTTCCCCTTCTCTTTGTAAGCGTCAGTTATCACTTTCCTAATCCACCTTGCTAGTGTCGATTTTGGCGCTTGAGCTCCCTTATTTGGACCTCTATACGTTACAAATACATGACTTTCCTAAATTCTCTTGTCCGTTCCAAATATTGAAGAATCGTTCTTCTGACATCCAGGCGGTTGTATCTTTCCTCCTTTTCATTGGCTGGGTTATGACAGAATGAAGGTAGAACTACCTGCTGTGTTCTGTGAAAATCTGAAACTATTTTAGGCAGAAAATTTGGGTCTGGTGTGAAAATTATCTTATCTGAAAAAATTCTTAAGAACGGCTCTTTGATGGACAAGGCCTGCAAATCACTAACTCTTTTTGCTGTAGTTATAGCTGTTAGAAATAGTGCCTTAAGAGTTAATTTCTCTATACTTATTTCCTTTATTGGCTCATATGGTTCCTCCATTAAGCTCCGTAGTACCAGTGGCAGGTCCCACTGAGGTGCCACCTTCACCTTTATTGGTTTTGATCTTTCCAAAGCTTTGAAAAAATCCCTTACTAGCCCTACCTTGGAAAGCTGTTTATCTAGAAAAAAAGATAGCGCTCTGCACTGAACCCTTAGCGTACTCACAGCTAGCCCCATATCCACCCCCTCTTGAAAAAAATCTAAAATATCTGAGATGGAATTAGAGCATTTATGTCTCCTTTTGCACCATGCCAAATAAGCCTTCCACATTTTACTATAGATCTTTTGTGTTACTGGCTTCCTGCATTTTAATAATGTCTGCACCACTTTCTCCGACAACCCTCTAGATCTTAAGACCTGTTCTTCAGATACCAGGCTGTGTAACTGAACATTGCTGGATTTGGATGACACATGGGTCCTTGATTCAACATGTCTTTCCTCAGTGGCAATCTGAAAAACTGACCCTGTGATTTCACCCACAGCTGGGTAAACCATGCCCTCTTGGGCCACCAGGGAGCTATTAGAATCATATTTGTTTTTTCCCGCTCCCATTTCTTTATTGTCCTTGCTATTAATTTGATTGGAGGGAAGGCATAGACTGTCTGATATGGCCAAGGTTGAGACAACGCGTCTATGGCTACTGCTTGACCGTTCCTGTATAGCGACATAAAGTTTCTCAGCTTGTTGTTCTTTGGCGTTGCGAACAAATCTACCTCTGCTCTTGTCCACCTTTCCTGTACTTGATTGAACAGATCCTGATGTAGTGCCCACTCTGCCTGTTCTATTATGTTTCTGCTTAGGTAGTCTGCCTGTGTGTTTAGACTTCCCTTGAGGTGAGTTGCTGCTAAGGATGTTACTCGGTACTCTGCCCATTCTAGCATCTCCATGCTTATGTCTAGTAGACTTTGTACTCTCGTGCCCCCCTGTTTGTTTATATACGACACTGTGGTGACATTGTCTGATAGTATTAATACCTCTTTGCCCTGAACTAGTTGCTGGAATCCCTTTATTGCCAAGTGTACCGCTCTCATTTCTCTTGCATTGGATGATTGCTGACTTTCTTCCTTGCTCCATAACCCCTGAATATGCTGCGAGCTGCATACTGCCCCCCAACCTATGCTGCTTGCATCCGTTGTGATGGTTACTACCTGCTGCTGCGACCACAGCCTGCCCTGCTTCAGGTTGCTGCTTTGCTTCCACCACTGCAATGATGTTTTTACCTCCTGCGGTATCACTACCTCTCTGTCTAGGGAGCTTTGCTTTTTGTCCCATATTTTCAGTAAAAAGTTCTGCAGTCGCCTGCTGTGTAGTTGGGCCCATGTTACCGCCGGAAAGGCTGCCGTCATGTACCCCACCAGTCTCATTATGTGCCGAATCGTCACGGTCCCGTCTTTTGCCACTTGATCTGCCGTTTCTTTCAATCTGTCTATTTTTTCCTTTGGCAGGAATATCTTTGTTTGGGTTGAATCTATTAAGAACCCCAAGAATCTTATCTCCTGTGTAGGTATTAAATTTGATTTCTGGTGGTTGATTATCCATCCTAATTGAGAGAAAGTCTGTACCACCACTTCCTTGTGTCTTTCTAGTGCCTCTCTTGACTGCGCATGAATTAGCAAGTCGTCCAGGTAAGGTACTATTGCAATTCCCTGCAGTCGCAAGGGTGCCATTATTTCTGAAATAATCTTCGTAAATATTCGGGGTGCCGAAGCTATCCCGAAGGGGAGGGCTGCAAACTGAAAGTGCTTCGTTTGTATCCCCTCCTTTACTGCAAATCTTAAGTATTTCTGATGCTCCTCCCAGATCGGAACATGGAGGTAAGCATCCTGTAAGTCTAGATTTATGAAATAATCTCCTCTGTTCAGAATCTGTCGAACCGAATAGATGCTTTCCATACGAAACCTCTTGTATTTCAAATATGGATTTAGCTTTTTTAAGTTCAGGATAAAACGAAAGCTGCCCGTTGGCTTTTTTATCAAAAAAAATATGGGAGTAGAAACCCTTGTTTCTTTCTCTTAATGGCACTTCTTTGATTACCTTCATGGATAATAGGGATGAGATCATTGCTCTCATCCCTATCGCCCTTTCTACATCTTTTGGGAGGGGATTGATGAAAAACCTGTCTGGCGGCAGAACCGAAAATTCCAGGCGGTAGCCTTCCTTTATAATATTCAGAACAAAAACGTCTGGGTTTAAACTTTCCCATTGTGCCAGAAAATATCTCAATCTCCCCCCCACCTCCGAGTCACTTGGAACTTCTAGTCTCATCTGATTTCCCAAGGACAAAACCCCCTCTTCCTCTACCCTTGGGAAACCACTTTCTCTGGAATGGTGTATTTCTACTTTGCTCTTTCTTATCTTTTTTCTGCTGAAAGGGTTTTGGAAAGAAAACTTTTCTTTTCTTGTTTGGAAACTGCTTCCCTTTTTCGGCTGACCTTTTTAAAACATTTTCCAGCTCCGAACCGAAAAGCAGTTCTCCCTCAAAAGGGAGTTCACATAGCCTGTTTTTTGAGGTTAAGTCTCCCTCCCAGGCCTTCAGCCAAACCGCCCTTCTAGCTGTATTTAGCAGTGCAGTTGTACGTGCAGTGATTCTAATAGATTCTGCCGTTGCGTCTGCCAGGAATGCAATAGCCTTTAGTACTACCGGTATTGATGCAGAATAGGAATGCAAAGGTTCCCCTTTAATTATTTTTTCCGTTAGGTTCTCTAGCCATATTTTAAGGTTTCTAGAGATGCATGTAGCTGACAGATTCGCCTTAAAACCAAATGCTGCCGCTTCCCATGCTTTTCTTATTAATAGCTCAATCTTCTTGTCCATTGGATCTTTTAACATTCCCGCATCCTCAAAGGACAAATCTGATTGTTTAGAGTACTTGGCTAAAGACGCATCTAGTTTGGGGCATCTAATCCACTTACTTTGCTCCTCCTCTTTAAATGGGAACTTCTTTTTAGCTGATTTTGGTATGAACAATCTGCGTTCCGGTTCCTTCCATTGTGCTGTAATAATATCTTTTAAGGATTGATGAACTGGGAAAGCTCTGCTCTGCTGTTGAATGAGACCCCCATATACCATGTCTTGCTTTGTGGTTTGTATTGTCTCTTCCTTAATACCTTCCGTAGTATATACTGCCTTTAGCAATTCCTGCGTCTCCTCCGGAGCAAACAGGAATCTTGGAGTTTTAAATTTTGCACTATCGTTTTCCGATTCTTCCTCTGATACTCTATCTGAATCCTCCATTGATTCCACCTCCTGCTCCTCATCTTCTCTCTCTTCCTCTTCCTCTTCCTCCTCCTGTAAGTCTATTGGAGGTGGTGGGATATGTGCTCTAACATTGGCAGGGCCTGCAGTTTCAACTGGAATTTGTCCCTCATTCTGCTGAACTGCTACTGCCTGACTTTCTTTTAAACCTTCTTTTATTTCTTCCTTTATATTGTCTTTAAGGTTCTTAAGCTCTCCTCTTATCTCTTGTCTCATGGCTTCAATAAACTCTTTAACTAAGACTATAGATTCTGAAGCCATAATTCTGTCTGAGCATTTAACACATAATGCTTTTGGCCAGCTTGCTTCTAACTTGGTTTGGCAGTTTGGGCATCTTTTGCTCCTAGGTCTTTCCCCCTTGCTATCCGATTTAGCCTTTAGGAGAAAACATAGAGAAGACAAGAAAGTAGACTAAGTAAAATGCCTGACTGCTAAAAACAACCCCATAACATACAGCCATGACATTCATGTATCTGCAGCCATATACGTTACCGCCATAGAGCTGCCTGATGTAACGCTCGTGGCTGATGCAGCCTCCACACCCGTCTGCGACTCCTCCATTGCGCCGGGCGGGCCGCCGGAAGCACTCACTTTTAAGCCCTGTGCTTCTCAAACGGAGTCCGCGGCGTCTTCCGTATATGGCAAGCCGCCGGACTTCCGTATAGTTCCGCCTCCTGGCGCCTATAAATGACGTCACTGCACGCCCGCGCGCGCTTACGTCACCTCCGTTCGGGCCTGCCGGCGCTCGGATCACTCTGCACCTGCTTGTCCGACTCACCGCTCCAGCCCACACCACCAACGGTACGCCAAGAGGAGAACGCCATGCTGCATAGCAACTGTAAGTTTTTCTTTTACATGCACGCACAGCCGCCCGCTAATCCACCGGATAGCCCACTATCATAGGCCAGGATCTTCTCTCCCAGCGCCTGATCACAGGCCAAGAAAGGAAAGAATTCCCATAAAACATAGCCTATCTAGCCTGCTATCCCCGCATTGCAAGCACTCCTGCTAACTGTGTCCCAGACTGGCCGGAAACACAAGAATACTGAAGTGTAGGGGGTGGGGTGGGGGCTTTTAATCGCTTCTTGCTAATTGTGTTTCCCCAGGAGGAGGAGCCTGGAGTCTCTCATTTTCAAGCCATACACTTGAATGGTTAGGGAAAAGCTAGATCAGAGCAGTTTTCCAGGCATTTGTTACAGAAGCTGTTCAGTAAACGCTTTACTGTAACAATATTTGAAATATGCTACACAAAATGCTCCAAAAAATGCTAGGCATGTTTAGAAAACATGCCTAGAATTGCTCTGAAATCGGCTTCAAAAACCTCTAGTGTTTTGCAGATCCACTAGAGGTTTTTGGTGTGCACAGGCTGACATTTATTCTTTCCATTTTGTATTGGAACCAAGATCATGAGAAGCAATAAGGTTCTGGTGTATTGGGAAGTTCAATAGGCAAACAATACAAGGCGGCCACCTGACATGTCATGTTACCTTTCATACTCCCACAGGGCCTGAATCTTAGGACAAGGAAACCATGAGTCATAAGCCCATATGCAATTCACTTTTTCTCAAGAGTTCTTTTAGGTGATCTTTTCACACATTGTAATAAAAATGGCTTTTAAGCCACACAAAAAAAAAAAAAAAAAAAAAAAAACAAACACACACGGAAAAGGGAAACCCTTATTCCACTGTCTCTGGGAACTCCTTCCTGAGTTGAGCATACCACTGGGATGGATACATATCTATAGATAGATTTGCATCATAAATTTGGCAAATAAGGCTGTCTGCCACTGCCCAAATCATGCAGTCAGAATGGGCAAGGACTCCCATTTTGACGCCACAATTTGGTCACATGCTGGGAATGGAGAAGCTCTGGCCTATACTGAGAAGTTGCATCCTGGCTCCCAGCAGCTGTGCAGTCATGTGTTGCAGCCCTTTTAAAATAGGTCTCCAACTCAGAGCCCCCTGCTTTCACCTTGTTCATAGCTGACTTTGAGGCTCCAGACATCTTTAAGTCTGTTTACCATGGCGCGTGCTGGTAATAATCAGGGAGGTCAGGCAGTAATGGAGCTCTGGCTGCACAAGACTTCCTTCCTCAGCAGGCCATGCATCCTCCCCCCTCCCTACACACACTCGGGAGGGGGGGGGGGGAATGCGGAGTATGAAAGCAAAGCCTCGGCAGCCTAATAAGGGTTAGAGCAAACCTGCAACCAAATTTCTTTGCGATTAATAGTGTGAATGAGGTCTAAGGGCTGGGTGTTATTTGGCAGTGTTTTGGGATCAAATTCACTTGCCAGCGATTCCCCAAAATGCTTTGCCCCTAATTGCAATCACAGGACATGCAGCAGTTTGACTGGGTTTTCACTCAGTGTATAGTATTGCAATTTGGGGGTAATCTGTTTGGAATTTAACCTTCCTGGCATTCAGTTTCTGCTGGATTTCTGTGCAAAAAGTGATCAAATTCATTTTCATAACTGGTTTCCTGTAACTTTCCAAAATGTGTCAAGCAAGGGTCTAGTATACATTTTGAGTTTAATAAAATCTACATTTCAGAAATTTCCCAAAAAACTAATAGGAATGTAGAGGTAGCCATACATCTAGCAATGATGGGCAGATTCGACCTACAGAAATCTGATCGAATTGGATTAGAGAAAGATCCATCAACTGCCCATGAACCGCAGACTGATTCCCGATTTCAGTATGAAATTGCTCGGGAATCAGCTGAATCCCTTGCCTCACCGCTGACCCACGTAGTGTATAAGTGTACCTCCTTGTGCATTTATTACATAACCTGTCCTTTGTCACCCACCGCAGGGTGCCCATCTGTCCAGGGCTGTGGAGTCAGCAATTTGGGGGTACGTGGAGTCAGAGGTTTCGGGGGGTAGGTTAGCTAGCAGTAGGTTAGCCTATTGCTAGCTAACCTACTGCAGCCTCTACACTTAAGGTTTATCCTGGGCACACCTGTGCACTCTAAAATCTCCTGAGTGGCATGCCCAACACTGTCAGGCATACTGCTTTTAGCGTAAATTCCTTGCCCGACAGTGCATACTGCTCAGGAGGTTAAATAAAGTCAATTATATTTACCAGATGTCCATATTTCCAGCTTCAACCAGGCCCTGCTCACAGTGGGATGTTGTGGTTTTGTGACGTTCCTCATAAAACAGAAAATGGAACGTGTAGTACTGCACGTTACAGCCGCACTGCATCAGGTACTACGAGTTTACCAGTAACACTGCATTACTATACTTCAACTCCCCCATCGCATAGGTGGTGCATTACAGTTAGAGATGGCCCGAACCTCCGTATTTAGGTTTGCAAGCCTCCCGCAAAAGTTCGGTTCGCACACACTTTTGTGAACCACAATGAACTTCAATGGGGAGGCGAACTTTGAAAACTAGAAAAATGTATGCTGGCCACAAAAGTGATGGAAAAGATGTTTCAAGGGGTCTAACACCTGGAGGGGGCATGGCGGAGTGGGATAGATGCCAAAAGTCCCGGTGAAAAATCTGGACTGGACGCAAAGCAGCGTTAAGGGCAGAAATCACATTGAATGCTAAATTGCAGGCCTAAAGTGCTTTAACACATCTTGCATGTGTATACATCAGGGAGTGTAAAGGTGGCCATACACTGGTCGATGTGCCATTAGATCGACCAGCTGACAGATCCCTATCTGATCGAATCTGATCAGAGAGGGATCGTATGGCTGCCTTTACTGCAAACAGATTGTGAATCGATTTCAGCCTGAAACCGATTCACCATCTGCTGAGCTGCTCCTGCCACCTGTTCCCCCCCCCCCCCCCCCCGTATACATTACCTGATGCTGGCTCCCGGGCATCTTCTCCGCATTGCACGGCTCTGTTCCGGCTCCATTACGGCGCTTCCTGTGTTACTCCGTGACCAGGGAGTTCAAATAGAGCGCCCTCTATTTGAACTTCCTGGTCACTGCAGTGACACAGGAAGCGCCGGGATGGATAGAGCCGGAACAGAGCCGTGCAGCGTGGAGAAGACGCCCGGGAGCCAGCCTCAGGTAATGTATACTTGATCGGATCGGCCGCCGCTAGCGACGCGCACTTTACCCGCGGGCGATCGAGGGTAATTTCCCGCACGGCGCGATCGACGGACCGATCCGATTTCGGGAGGAAATCGGATCGGCGGCTGCGTTTACCGCAAACGATTGGCAGCAGATTCGATCCCAGGATCGAATCTGCTGTCGAAACGGCCGGGAATCGAGCCAGTGTATGGCCTGCTTAATGGAGTACTGCTTCACATTGACACTAAAACTCACTGTGTAAAGCACCGCAAAAAGCTGTTTGCATTGTGACGGCCGAGCTGGACTGGTGCGCACCATGGCGAGATTGCTCTACCTCACTCAGTGATGTCAGGTAATGTCTGACTGCCTTATCAACTTTCGATGGCTCTTTCTCTACCATTGTTACAGCCTACTTTTTTTTATTTTTTCTTAAATACTTGTTCTGGTTGTTCAGTACCTGCATCGAGAATCTTTTATGGAGGGCAAGTCTGCCATTGCAAGTGACCACGGGTAATGGCCGGGGAATTCTGGTTCGATTCCGGTCCGGGCTAAGAAACTGCTACCATCACCACACATCCAAGGAAGGCAGCAGGCACACTGTGGGCTAAAGAGCAGGAACAGCTACCACACATCCAAGGAAGGCAGCAGGCATGCACTCACATTGGTAGGTGGGTGCACTGAACACAACAGGTAGGTATATGCAGTGATGGGCATTACAATGTGCACCTGTCACACAGTCAGGTAGCAGACAGGCACAGTGACACTGCGTGCACTCACGTAGGTAGGTGGGTGCACTGTGAACAGGTAGGTATATGCAGTGATGGGTAATACAATGGGCACCTGTCAGACAGGTAGCGGACAGGCACAGTGACAACGGCCATCATTCATAAAGCATTCCCGCATGCAGAAATGCTGAAAACAGCTGACCTTTACCGAGCACATATCAAAATGTGTATTCATGAAGGCTGTTTCCGCACGAGAAGCTGACATTCCCGAACAGAGCGATAAATTACCGCCTTGTGCGGTGATTATCTTAACAAATGTTACTAAATGTCAATTCATAAAGGTTCGAGCAAGCGGTATGAGGACCGGGATTACCGCTCTCTTGGAAGTAGTAATAAGCATGCGGATTACAGCTAAGTCAATGGAGACAGACCTCCCAAGCAGCACCAGTGAGAGCAGCGCACAGAGGGACTCAGGCAGCTTCTCCTGTTATAACAGCCTACCGACAGCCTAGTTCGGGAAATCCCTGCACTGCTATCGCAACTGTACACATTTCTATGAATAAGCACACAGAAGTCTAAAATACCGAATGCGGTGTTTTCCTGCACTGATTCTCTGTACCGAACACTTATGAATGATGGCCAATGCGTGCGCTCAACTCATGTAGGTGGGTGCAGTGTGAACAGGTAGGTATGTACAGTACTGGAAGTTACAATGTGCACCTGTCACAGACAGGTAGCGGAAAGGCACAATGACACTGCGTGCGCTCACGTAGGTAGGTGGGTGCACTGAGCAGGTAGGTATATTCAGTACTGGGTATTACAATGTGCACCTGTCACACAGACAGGCACAGTGATACTGCGTGCGCTCAACTCACGTAGGTAGGTGGGTGCACTGAACAGGTAGGTATATGCAGTAATGGGTATTACAATGTGCACCTGTCACACACAGATATTCACTGAATGTGCTGGGCCTGGCAGTGGCACACAGTATGAATCATCAAGGCTGTCTATGCAACACAAGTGTCAGTGGGACAGGAAAAAAAAAATAAAAAAAATTAGCTCTAAGCTAGCTCTAAAAAAAAAAAAAAAAAAAAAAAAAAAAAAAAAAAAAAGGAGCTGTTGTGGGGTGCCATTTTAGCAATAAGAAACAGCAAGGAGCAAGCCAATAAGCCTACAAGGGCCTAACTATTCTTTCCCTATGAGAGTCTGCAGCAGCAGCTGTCCCTTCTCTATTTGCTGCAGGCACACGAGTAAAATGGCCAGCGGTGCCTGCCTTTTATAAGAGGCCAGGAGGGAGTGTAGCCCGATTGGCTACAATGGGCTCTATTCTCAAAGACTTCCCGCATGCGGTAAAGTACACGCGGGAAGTTTGCACCCAAAATACCGGCAAGTTGGGATTCTCAAAATGTTCCGCATGCGGAAAAAGTGTGATAAAAGTGCGGGATTCATGCGGTAAAATTTCCGCAAAAGTCGGTATTTTCCGCAATAAAAGATCAATTCTCAAAGATGTTCAGGCGCATCATTTCTTCGTTAATTACTGAATTTTTATCACCTACAAGTAGTAGGTGATATATTCCGCATCCCATTGACTTTAATGAAGTGTGGAGGCTTAAGGGCTGTGCTTGGTGGACTTTAACTTTTTTTTTCAAACACTTTTTCATGCGACCTTTTTACCGCATGATTCCCGCATGAATAATGCCTGTTTCCGCATCTTTTTTCCCGCATGCGGAAAACATGCGGAAAATATTAGTGAATGTGGAAAAAATGCGGAGTTTACCGCTGGCGGGAATATAGCGGTAACATTTTGCGGAAAATTTGGCTCTTTGAGAATAGAGCCCAATGTGCCTGCTGACTGATGTAGAGGGTCAAAGTTGACCCTAATTGTGCATTATGGGGGTGAACCGAACTTCCGGAAAAGTTCATGGTTCTCCGCAATCGAACCCTGGAAGTTCGCCGGGAACCATTCGGGCCATCTCTAATTACAGTGCGGTAAGTCACATTATAGAGTGTCTGTTACACGGAAAAACAGAGTGGAGCCCCAGGCTCACCTTGGCTGTTGGAAACCAGGTATGAGTTAGTAAAAGCAAAGGTAGTAGAACCCATGAGATCAAATGCTTGGAATATTAGACAGTGTCAGACCCTGAAGGTGCGTACACATCAAAACTTTCCATGTAATCAAGGGCTTAACCATCACAATGGGCTCTATGTATTCATTAATCATTCCCACATTCGGTAATGCAAAAACGGCATTTTACCAAACAAAATGATTTTACGGAACTGCCCTTAGTAAATCGAGCCCAATCTGTTCAAAATCTGTTATCCCTCATACTTGAGGGAAATGGTAAAATTGGATGCGTGGCATTAGGCATAGAGTGCTTGAATATTAGGCTCAGCTGGCTTGATTGCATTTTGCCTGGAAGCCATGGCAAGCTTTGCTTAAAGCGGATCCGAGATGAAAATCTAGTTATAACAAGTAACTTGTCTATTCATCTTATGTAAAGTTGATATCATTTAGACAGCAAAGCTATCTGCAAACAGGTTTAATACAGGTAGAATATGGTTATTTCTTCCTGTGATACAAAGACAGCAGCCATGTTTGTAAACATTACAGAGGCAGGCTTATCTGCACCATCAGCACTCAGACTGAAAAAAACCTAATCTCCCTCCTCCCCTCTGCCTCTGGAATCTCTGGCTAGAAATACCTCCCCCTCCTCCTGCCCAGACTGAGCTCCCATGAGCCCTTGCTACTGCCAAGGCTCTCTGAAAAACTGGGCAGGGCTTGTTTAGTTTATAGGGAATTAGAGTATTAAAACAAAAAAGTATTTGGCTTGAGGAATGCCCTATAAACAATAGGAAAGGAACACAATTATACAATGAGTAAAAGTTCATCTCAGATCCACTTTAAGCAAAGGATGAGTAGCTGGTATTTCAAGTTAAGCCCACTAAGGGAGCGCAGATCCTTAAAGAGTTACTGTCGGGCATAAAATCAATTCTTTATTTTTATCTGTTAAACAAGTAGTAAGGATGCTAATCAGGCAATCCAAAAGTTAAAATCACTTTTATCGATAAATTCTCATTCCCCAGTTTACATGACTTACTTGGTGCACAAAAGAGAAGTTGCAGGGCAAACTGGGTTGTCTTTTTGCTGCTCTACTTCTCCTCAGGCTTAACTAATGCAGCCGATAGGGATGGTCGGAATGCCGATTTCCGATTCCGCGGTAAATCTGCATTCCGCCATTGCCAATTACCGATTCCGCTGCCAATTTCCGTATTCCGATGCGGAATTTCCGCCCAACTTTAACATCGATTTTCTCAAAAAATATAAGGTCTTTTTGCATCTTGTTCAGAAGATTCTGTTTAATAAACCCTGAAAATTTGTGTTTCTAGGACTTACAGGGGCTTTGCTATTAACCGCTAAAGTCGGCGGATTTTTACTGTGATGTAAAATGCAGGAAATAGGCAGATGCAGATTTTCTACATTTTACATTACAGTAAAAATCCGCCGAATTTAGCGGTTAATAGCAAAGCCCAGTTAAGTCCTAGAAACACCAAGTTTTCAGGGTTTATTAAACAGAATCTGGTGAACAGGATGCAAAAAAAGTTTTCAAAAAGACCTTATAGTTTGAGAAAATCGATGTTAAAGTCGAGTGGAATTTCCGCGATTTCCGGCGGAAATCCACCTATCGCACTTGCATTACCGATTTCCGCATTCCGATGCGGAAATGCAATTTCCGATCGGAATTTCGGAAATTGCATTTCCGTGGAATCCGAATGAGCATCCCTAGCAGCCGATTGGCTGAAGCCTCTTTCCCTCCTGTTTTCCCCCTCCTACACCTCTGTTCCTCTCTGATTGGCCAAAATTTCTCAGGTTGAAACAATGCCCTTTATATAGTGAAGGGCGGGCAAATCAGGCAGAGGAGACTAAGGGCGGATATTACATCACAACTGGCTTCAAAATAGCCACAGTAAATATGGAAACTGTCTAGAATAGGATTCTCTATTTTTCCTTTATAAAATGCACAGGAATCATAACGTGGACAGTGCAATACATATAAGTAGAGCAAGTATTCATCAACTTAGATTTGTTTTTTTTCTTGAGATAGTGTGGTTGACAGCTCCTCTTTAAGGGCCCTTTCACACATTACATGCAGTGCAACCAGTGGAGTAGCAATAGGGAATTGCAGAGGTAGTGACCACATCAGGGCCCTTGGGTCAGAGGAGCCCTCTCTCAAGCACAATATTAGCTCTCTAATGGTCCTGTGCTAGTAATAAATCACTTCTATAGATGCTTTGAATAGTGGCAATTAACACTGTTTCCCATCCACTACTTGCACCTCTGACACTATAGTTGTCCTTAGCAGGTTTTGGTGCTCCATATCAATTGTTATGTATAGAGTGCTTGGGGGGGGGGGGCCTGTAAAACTTGCATCAGGGGCCCATAGCTCCTGAGCTACACCACTGAGTGCAACGTAGAAAAGAAAATTAACACCATGCGGTAGCATTACAACCAGTGAGGCATGCAGTGCAATCCATGCCTCATTACCAAAAGAACACTATGCACACTAGACATACAACCACCCTACTAAACCTCCATCATGTCTGACAAGTTCTGTTTAAAAACCTCTGCCTGACTTTCAACTAAAAGCATATCCCTGAGGAAAGGAGGAAGCAGTGATATGTAGGGGGGGGGGGGCCTTCTGTCCATACATTTTTCATTGTCTGTGGCTAGCATCTGCCCAAATATCCTCACATTTGCATGCAGCAGGACATTTGGATGCATTCTCAAATCAGTGCATCCCATACATATGAGAGAAATAAAGAATATAAATATGGTTGTTTTATTTAACCACCAAGCCTATTTTTAAGGGCCGATTTCTACAGGCACTTGAAGCGTGTGCGCAGCAAGAAGTTGCCAGGCAGCAGTGAGAGTGTGAGAGGCTTTTCACTGCCTACCAACTGCCCATGAAAATGAGCCCTAAAACAGAGAGGTCTATAGGAAAGGTCATTAGCTAGAGCTTAATTGTAACTCTATGCTAGATATTGCATGTGAAGTGAATAGCAACAAACCTTGAATAATTTACAGAAAAGTGTAATTGTATGAGACAGACAGGATACAAAATCTTCCAGAAGTTTATTCCATTTACAGAGTACCAAGCTGCATACATGTTGCATAGAAACCAGAAGTGTTAGGATTTCTTCACCCATTGTAACTACACTGGTTGCACTCAGACTAATATTTGCTACCCAGAAGAATCTCTACTTTAGGGGAACCAGCAGGAAACCTCAAGTCACAGCACATAGCATTGTGATTAGCCAAATAGCATGGGCATAGGTTACTACAACCTATCTGAAACCTTGTAGTTGCAAAGGATGCTGTCCACCCAATCACATTAGCAGAATATCCCAATGAGGTTTCCTGCTGAGTCACCTGGACTAGACTAGCAGGGTGTATGGAGCCCAGCATTATCAAGTGACAGCCTAGAAGCAGAGTTACGAAACATAGTACATACACACACACGCAAGCTTCTCACAAACTATTAGAATTACATTCAGCAAAAAAATCAAAAAACACACATAGAATAAAGTAACACAACTTTCATACATAAACAAAACCACTTCTGAGCGGAACTCACCTGCACGGAGGTCTAGAGGCTGAGCCACCTCTACTAGCTGTAGCCATAACCTTTCAGTACACAGCACTCAAATATGCAAGACACAAATATTGTCTGGAGGGGATCTCACCAATCTAACTAATGCTCCTTCCACTCCACCGGCCTGTAATATTTTGGGGACTATCTGCTGCTTATGAGGACATTACCAAACCTCACAACTGAGAGAGTTCCTTTCATATCCATTGACTAGGGATTGCCAATGAGTTGCAAATGATGTCAGGTGGGTGAAGACTTATACAATTTGAGTGTAAACCTATGCAGCTTGAAACCAGACCAATCAAATCCCACCTTGGCTTGATTTGATTGGTCCATTTTCAAACTGCATAAATTTGCATTAAAAATTGCACAGTTCTTGATTAATTGAGAATTATTTGCATCTCAGTGACCCTCCCTACTGGAAAAATTAACCTCGTGTGTGCCAAACAATTAGTGACCAAATGGATCTTAGCTACAGCTTATCAACTCACGCGGAACATTAGCAAGTTTGTTTTGAATACTAAATACATGTTAAAATTGGTAAAATTAAAGGGATACTGTAGGGGGGTCGGGGGAAAATGAGCTGAACTTACCCGGGGCTTCTAATGGTCCCCCGCAGACATCCTGTGTTGGCGCAGCCACTCACCGATGCTCCGGCCCCGCCTCCAGTTCACTTCTGGAATTTCTGACTTCAAAGTCAGAAAACCACTGCGCCTGCACGCCCGTGTCCTCGCTCCCGCTGATGTCACCAGGAGTGTACTGCGCAGACACAGACCTTACTGGGCCTGGGCTGTGCGCTCTTGATGACATCAGCGGGATCGAGGACACAGCAACGCAGGTGCAGTGGTTTTCAGACTTTAAAGTCTGAAATTCCAGAAGTGAACCAGAGGTGGGGCCGGAGCATCGGTGAGTGGCTGCGCCAACACAGGATGTCTGCGGGGGACCGTTAGAAGCCCCGGGTAAGTTCAATTCATTTTCCCCTGACCCCCCTACAGTATCCCTTTAAATATCTTATCTTATATAGTTAATCATATTTACAATATTATATATATCTATATAACAAATTAATTGTTAGTAAAATACAAATCATATGTTTAATAAACGTTTCTTTTTTAATTCTTGTGATTAGATAAAACTGATGAAAATAACCGGTTATTAGAGAGCTACGAACGATTTTTTTTAATCTCCTTGTTAAAAACAAATGCAGGTTTGCTCACTTTAAGGGCTCAGACACACTATAAGGGCCCGTTTCCACTGTTGCGACGCGATTTCACCGGCATCCCGACGCTTGTAAAAACGCATCCCGACGCGGGTAAAAATGCGTTTTTACCCGCGATTTCGCGTGTGATTTCTTAACCATGACTCTGCCAGGGCAAAATAACATTGAAAAAGGTGCGAAATCGCACGCGAATCGCGGGTAAAAACGCATGTAAAAAACGCATGCGTTTTTCCTATTAAATACATTAGCGGCGATTCGCATGGATTCCCGACGCAGGCGAATTCTGTGGGTCCCGTCGTGCAGATTTGGCCCGCCGCCAAATCGCTCCCGCGCGCCGCACATATGGAAACAGCCCCGGTCAATGTACCAAGCGAATCCGCATGTCGGCGCCGCATGCGGATTCGCTATGGTGGAAAAGAGCCCTAAGGCATAATTTAGGCCCAGTGCACACTGAGCGGTTTTAGGTGCGATCCGCCGGCCGCATCCGCCTGTAAATAAGCTTGGCTAATGTATTTCAATAGGATGGTGCACACCAGCGGTTTGAGGTTTTTTCCAGACCGCAAACGTGCCTCCTGCTGCATGTTTGCGGTTTTCTGAAGTGTTTCGTCCTTAATGTAAAGTATAGGAAAAACGCAAACCGCTCTGAAAAACGCTAGATCAGAGCAGTTTGCCAGGCGTTTTTGTTACAGAAGCTGTTCAGTAACAGTACAGTAATGTGTAATCTGCTACACAAAAACGCTCCCAAAACCGCTAGGTATGTTTAGAAAACCTCTCTAAACATACCTAGAATCGCTCTGAAATCAGCTCCCAAAACCGCTAGCGTATTGCGGATCTGCTAGCGGTTTTGGTGTGCACTGGGCCTCACATTGCATTCTGCTTGCGTTAGCGTTGGGCTTTTTTTGCAGCATTTTTTTTTTATTCCCGGCGCTTGGATGGGCGTTGCGTTTTTGTGAAAAGCCTTTTTCTGAGCACTTTTCTCGAGCGTTTTTTTAAATTCACTCCCTGACGCAAGTCAGAAAGTGAACTCTTTGACCCGGAAAATAATAAATACAATGGGCTTGATTCAGTAAACGGTACTAATCTACTTAGCATGCCTAAAGACTTTAGGCGTGTTCACCAGGGCGCTAAGTAGGTTAGCACCGTTTTTTCAAATCACCCCTCGTGCAGAGTCCATCGCGCAACACTTTGCGCGCGCACAGCGAGGTGCACGCGCAACGTCGCATCGCGGTGCGACGTTAACAGGGGCACCCGATGTGCCTATAAGGCCGCATGTGGTTCGAACTTAAAGGTAACCTTAAGTGTTCCAAAAAAAAATGACATTTACTACCTGGGGCTTCCCTCAGCCCCCTGCAGCCGATCGGTGCCCTCGCCGTGTCTTGGAGATCCTCCCGTCCTCGCCGGCGACCACTTCCGGTTTCGCCGTCAGGACCAGACAGGCATGGGAACGCGAGTGATTCTTCGCGTTCCCAGCCACAATATCGGCCCATAGTAAACATGCGGAAACCATGCGGAAAAAAAGTTGCATAAAGAAACTTGTCCCAAAAAAAAAAAATTAAAGTCCAGCAAACACAGCACTCAAGGCTCCAGACTCCATTTAAGTCAATGGGAAGCGAAAGATATCACCAAGTACTAGTAGGTGATAAAAATTCGGTAGTTAAGTCAGAAATAAGGCGCCTCTTTTTTTTGTGAGTTTTGGGGGTTTTTTTGCGGAAACTACCGACTTTTGCGGACTTTTACCGCATTGTTTACGCATGCAGGTAATTAATGCGTAAAATTTTACACATGCGGTAAATTTCATGCGTAAACATTTGTGAATGTCAAGATGGTTTTTTTTTCAGTCAGGAATTTACCGCAAGTGCATTTCCGCATGCGGAAAATCATTGAGAATAGAGCCCATTCAGCTCTATTCACAAAACCATGTGCGGTAACTCTTTTTTGGGTGAAAAATTACCTCCAGTAATAATTCACTAAAAATAGTGAAAATAGTGAGTATTCACTAAAAATGTGCCAAGTGTGATAAATGTTTGATAAAAGTGCGGTAAAACAGGTGATAAAACAGGTGATAAACAGGTGATAAAACAGGTGATAAAACTGTCAGTAACATGTACGGAAATAAAGCTTTTTTTGACCACTGTAGGGCAGCCCATATGCTTGTCACTCATTACACAGAAATGACCCAGGAAAGGCTGTCACATTTAAAGTGGGACCTCAACTCTTGCGCAGGACAGAATGAAAACATATATAAATGCACCCCGTATGTATATAATTTAGCCTGTCTAATTCCCCCTCATCTGTGAATAATCACAACTATAATTTGAGCTCTCAGCTGTGCCAGCTGCCTGCCTCAGCAGAGCAGCTAATGTGTAAACACAGAATGTTAACCCTATGTCTGCTTCCATGAAAGCAGGAAGTACATACACTGGAGATTTGTTTTTAGATTTGTATCAGCTGTAACAAAAAAACATTTCTTTAAAGGTTATTATGCTGTTGCTTATCTTTTAGAACAGAAATTCATTTCCTCCTCGGCTTCTATAAAATCATCTAAAAGACTGTACGAGGTCTGAAAGTGTGCCTTGAGATTAGACACACTAGTCTTTTCTGCCTTCTATGTAAAATTGACATAAACTCGAGCAAAGAAAGCTCAAAAGGCTCCATCCTGAAGGCCAAAAGCAGAGAAGTGATAATTATCACCTACCATTTGTAGGTGATAAAAAAAATCCTTAATTAACACCAACTTTTCAATTGAGAATCTCAAATTGGAGATACATTTTGAGGTAATTACCACACTTTTACCTCACTTTTACCGCATGAGGGAATTTAGGGAGATAAAAAATTGTGAATTTGAAAATGGAGATATTTTGGTCGGTGTTTATCACTACCTAATTTAACTCATGCGGTAACTCATTGAGAATAGAGCCCAATCTATTTAAAATCTATTGACCATCATACTCTGGGGTTTACGCTGTGCTGTAGCTTGTGTTGTGGGGGAGTTTTTAGGGACCAGAATGAGATCTTATGCTCTTTTCTCCATGCTGACCTGGATGGGCTTGTGGGGGCAGGCCCAGCTGCCTCTCTCATTTTCATTGGCTGTAGAGAGGCACTAATGGGTATGGACTGGAGGGAGAGAGGAGGAGGCCTAATGCCTGCCGAAACCAACGGGGACCCACCTGTTACCGCAGTTCCGTGTTGTGTAATTGGCTCATTTTGATGGACGCCTATCTAAAAGGCTGACTGACATCATGGAGATATGAAACTTGGAGTTAATAAGACAGTATCACTAGCATTGAACAATATAATCGCATGACTAATGCACTGCAATTATATTGTAATGGTGCATTCACACTGGCGAGTTACAGAGCAGTGTGATGGAATCTGTTGGCATAGCGCGAAGCATGCAGTGCGATACCGCACAACATGCACGTTAACAATTGCAGTGTAGCATATTTTGGATTAACTGTATGCATTGCAAAGGATGCAAAATGCGACTTTTCCCCTCTGTTACGATCCTGTTTTACCGGGAGAGCAATGCCCCAGTGTGAGTCTAGCATTTATTGTAAAGGATACCCCGAAGTGACATTTGACATGATGAGATCGACATGGGTTTTTTACAGTGCATAACACACAATTAACTATGTAGAGTGACCAGATTTTTGTGGGCCCAACCTGGGACAGGGACGGGGGGGGGCCCTGGGAGGGGAGGGGGCGCGCGCAGCGCGCCACGGCGAAAAGTGGGGAGGACTGAGGAGCGCACAGCGATGAAGACCAGGGGGGCTGTGGGCATGGCCATGACATTGTATGGGCGGAGCTAACGTAATGATGTAACAGCGAGGCATAAGAAAGCAGTGTTTGTGCCATGATGTGGACAAACGAGACTTTGCATCATGGGTGTGCAGAAACTGTGTGATGCTAAAGCAGCAAACATAGCCATCTATGACCATTAAATAATAAATGCAGTAACAGTTACCCCAGACATCAGAAAATAAACGCAATGGGCAACATGTCAGCACAAAATAAACGCAATGCGGGCAACATGTCAATATAAAATAAATGCAATGCGGGCAACATGTCAGTACAAAATAAATGCAATGCGGGCAAACATGCCAGTACAAAATAAACACAATGCGGGCAAACATGTCAGTACAAAATAAACGCAATGCGGGCAACATGTTAGTACAAAATAAACGCAATGCGGGCAAACATTTCACCAGAAAATTAATGCAATTCGGGCAAACATTTCACCAGAAAATTACTGCAATGCGGGCAAACATTTAAACAGAAAATTACTGCAATGCGGGCAAACATTTCACCAGAAAATTAACGCAATGCGGGCAAACATTTCACCAGAAAATTAACGCAATGCGGGCAAACATTTCACCAGAAAAGAAACGCAATGTGGGCAAACATTTCACCAAAAAAGAAACGCAATGCGGGTAAACATTTCGCCAGAAAATAATAGCAATGCGGGCAAACATTTCGCTAGAAAATAAACGCAATGCGGGCAAACATTTCCCTAGAAAATAAGCGCAATGTGGGCAAACATTTCCCCAGAAAAGGAACGCAATGCGGGCAAACATTTCACTAGAAAGTAAACGCATTGCGGGCAAACATTTCACCAAAAAAAGAAACGCAATGCGGGCAAACATTTCACTAGAAAGTAAACGCAATGCGGGCAAACATTTCACCAGAAAAGAAACGCAATGCGGGCAAACATTTCCCCAGAAAAGAACCGCAATGCGGGCAAACATTTCCCCAGAAAAGAAACGCAATGCGGGCAAACATTTCACTAGAAAGTAAACGCAATGCGGGCAAACATTTCACCAAAAAAGAAACGCAATGCGGGTAAACATTTCACTAGAAAGTAAACGCAATGCGGGCAAACATTTCACCAGAAAATTAATGCAATGCGGGCAAACATTTCACCAGAAAATTACTGCAATGCGGGCAAACATTTAAACAGAAAATTACTGCAATGCGGGCAAACATTTCACCAGAAAATTAACGCAATGCGGGCAAACATTTCACCAGAAAATTAACGCAATGCGGGCAAACATTTCACCAGAAAAGAAACGCAATGTGGGCAAACATTTCACCAAAAAAGAAACGCAATGCGGGTAAACATTTCGCCAGAAAATAATAGCAATGCGGGCAAACATTTCGCTAGAAAATAAACGCAATGCGGGCAAACATTTCCCTAGAAAATAAGCGCAATGTGGGCAAACATTTCCCCAGAAAAGGAACGCAATGCGGGCAAACATTTCACTAGAAAGTAAACGCATTGCGGGCAAACATTTCACCAAAAAAGAAACGCAATGCGGGCAAACATTTCACTAGAAAGTAAACGCAATGCGGGCAAACATTTCACCAGAAAAGAAACGCAATGCGGGCAAACATTTCCCCAGAAAAGAAACGCAATGCGGGCAAACATTTCCCCAGAAAAGAAACGCAATGCGGGCAAACATTTCACTAGAAAGTAAACGCAATGCGGGCAAACATTTCACCAAAAAAGAAACGCAATGCGGGTAAACATTTCCCCAGAAAAGAAACGCAATGCGGGCAAACATTTCACTAGAAAGTAAACGCAATGCGGGCAAACATTTCACCAGAAAAGAGACGCAATGCGGGCAAACATTTCCCCAGAAAAGAAACGCAATGCGGGCAAACATTTCACTAGAAAGTAAACGCAATGCGGGCAAACATTTCACCAGAAAAGAAACGCAATGCGGGCAAACATTTCACCTGAAAAGAAATGTAATGGGAGCAAATTTCACCTGGAAAAGAAAGCATTTACTCACCTGGCAGAAGTCTCCAGCCTCTGGCGCGCTGCTCCCGGGACCACCTTCCTCCTGCTCGTCTCCCGCGCTGACAGGGCTATGGCAAGATGGCGCCCGAAGCCCTGTACTGGAGACACAAATAGTCTCCAGTACAGGGCTTCGGCAGCCATCTTGCCATAGCCCTGCTCGCCTGCCGGTGTCGGAACAGACACCGGAAGAAGGAGGCTGGAGCGGGGCTGCGGGCAATGAACTGGCACGGCGTCTATAGACGCCGCTGCCAGTTCATGAGGATAGAGTGACCAGAGTCCTGAGGCCGGGACGTCCCGCTGCTGAAAGCGGAACGTTTCCCAGGACCTCATGCAGCCTGGGACAGCGGACCCCGAATCCGGGACACGTCCCTGGCAATCCGGGACGTCTGGTCACTCTAAACTATGCTGTGTTCCATTTTTCTTTCTCTGCCTGAAAGAGTTAAATATCAGGTATGTAAGTGGCTGACTCTGTCCTGGCTCAGACAGGAAGTGACTACAGTGTGACCCTCACTGATAAGAAATTCCCTTTTTTATCTCTTTCTTGCTCTCAGAAGCCATTTTCTGCTGGGAAAGTGTTTTATAGTTGGAATTTCTTATCAGTGAGGGTCACACTGTAGTCACTTCCTGTCTGAGTCAGGACTGAGTCAGCCACTTACATACCTGATATTTAACTCTTTCAGGCAGAGAAAATTTTTTTTAAAAGAAGTTGGACACGATTCACAAAGCTTTTTCACCTGTTTTCCTCTGTTTTCACCTTATCTATGTTACATTTTTAAAGGGAAGCACTTGGCCGCAACGTCCCCCGGCATCCTCCTAGCTCTTCTCTCGGTCCCGGCTGGCAGCTCCGTTATAGGACGACTTCGGCCTGAAGTCATCAGGCCTGCTTCCTGCTATGGCAATATGCGTAATCACGCCTACCAGCTACGCGTCATCACGCCAGCTGTACTGAGAGTCCTGCGCATACGCAGTTCAATACTAGAGAACCAAGCATGTGCAGGATTCTCACGTCGGCCTGTGTGATGATGCATAGCCGGCCAGCGTGATTACGCATACTGGCATAGCAGGAAGCAGGTCTGATGACTTCAGGCCGAAGTTATCCCATAATGGAGCCATCAGCTGGGACCAGGAGAGGAGCCAGGAGGACGCCGGGGGACCTTACGGCCTACAGTGGGCTGGAGGAACCCCAAGAAAGTCACTATTTTGTTTTTAACGAGTGCTCAGAGTCCCTTTAGGCTACTTTCCCCGACGTTGCGTTTTAGGGGTCATTATGGTCGCATTACGTGCCCCTAATGCAACGCATGGTGGTGTTAAAGTTGGACGTCAGATTGAGCTGCGTTATGCAGCTCTCAAAGCAGCGGCTCCAGGTTAGTGATAGGAAGTCCGCATCTTTTTAAGGATTTGGATCATTTGAATTGGATCATTGAAAAGATCCAGATCTTTGAACCAAATCATTTGAATCATTTTACTAGGGAAGCAGACTGGGTGAAATGACTAGCAGGACAGGACTTTCCCTGCAGGTGGAGGATGTGTTTTTCTGAGCTCCTGGAGTTCCAGAGGGGGTCCCATCAGGCTTGTTTCCAGACTGACTTGGAGGCTTCTTTTCTGGGCACTTTTTGACCTGAAGTCCCTGCTCCGGGCCTTTGCCGGGCAGGGGCTTTCCTACACTAACTGGCCGCTCCAGGCCTGGAGCGGCCAGCTCATACCCCCTACCTCTACCACTTACCAGGGGGATGATGGTGGCTCCTCTTCGGGTTGGTTTGCCGGTCGACAACGTCCTTGGTTGGCTGTGTGCTGTAAAAAATTGCGAAGAGACGCTTTAGCAATTCAAATGGAGCTTTGCTAAAGCCAAACACAGATATGGAGCGAGTTGGAAGCCTGAGTACCTCAACACCAACGAGGAGCTAGCTGGGCTGAGAAAGGGTATCTGAGCCCAGAAGGCGAAGCTTGTTGAGCTGGAAAAGGTTGGAGGGCCCTTTGCAGAGCGGCTGGGGCACGAGAAGCGTTTTAAAAAAATGCTCCAGCCAGAAGCTGATATCGACAGTGAGGAGGAGGTGGAAGATGAGGAATATATGATTGTGGAGGAAGGCAGCACCCCTCGTGAAGCCCCCCCGGGGGTGAAACCGGAGGATCCTCAAGACACCTCTACCCAAACCCCAATTTCCCTGGGGCAAAGTGAGGTCGCTGAGGGTGCCCAGGAGAGTGAAGGAGCAGGCCTACTGGATGCCATCAGGGTGCTGGAAGGTGAGGGAGTACCGTTAGAGTCAGTACCCGACTCTGTGGTGGGTGCCCGGGGGATTGTTGATGGTGCCTGCGCTGCTGCTCCTGCCGCTGGGGGTCTCGGCAGCATGCCTGCTGTGGGGGCCTTTGGTGATGGTGGGGGTGTGGGAGCTGTCGGCACTCAGGCTGTAATGGCCGTGCCCCTCTCAGGCTCGTCTGGAGGGAGGGAGACTAGCGGGGCTGTAGTGGCCTCCCCTAGGTGTCCGCACAAAGTTGCCCCCCGATGGAGTGCTGGGTGGTACTGAGGGACCCTTGCCTGGGGCCTTGGTGGTACCTGGTGCAAGATTGGGGGGTGACAAGTGCACCCATAGTCCTGGGGAAAGCCTGCCATCGCAAGCCTACGAGGAGCAAAATGGCGCCGATGCTAAATGTGATGCGGTGGAGACGCCGATGAAATTTCCGCTTGGCCGACAGGAAGTGGCATGTGGGGAGATGAAAGCTGCCCGTCCTTCTGTTGTAAGAGGCGGAAGAGATGCGGTTGCGAGCGCTCATGCGCAGGAAAAGCCAGGACGAGGGCAAGATGGCGCCGACTCAAGCGTGGAAGGGACGCCGAAGGAACTTCCACCCGGTGGACCGGAAGTGACGTGGAGAGTGGCGGAAGTCGCTCGTTCAGCCAGCGTGGATGGCGGAAGAAGGGCAATCACAGGCGCGAATGCGCAGAAGGTGGCTGGGCGGAGTCCAGCAAGCAAGGCGGGGTCTGGGGTGGATCAGAGCAAGGCTGATCAGCACAAGGAGACAGACGCCAAGGAAATCCCACAAGGGGGAGCGGCTATTCAAATGAAGGGACAGCCTGGACCTGCTAGCCTCGCTGAGAGTGGGGAGGATTACAAAGAGGATGAGCAACTGGGCCAGGAATTCTGCCCTGAGGCAGAATCTACAGGAGACGCTTCTGGTGATGTTAAAGAGGAGCTGTTAGGTATAAGGTCTCAGAGAAAATAAACACATATATCAGTAGCTAAAGATTGGCTGTACTTACATTACATATGCATTTCACTGTCCACGTTTGGATTTCACAGAATTTGTATATAGTCTATGCAGAGATAGATGCTCCTGACAGCTCATGGCAGGCTCCATGTTTTTGTGTCAAATGTGTCGTCATGTCCTGCCTGCTTCCTGATCACAGAAAAGCTGGTACTAAATAACACAGTGTGCAGTGAATATTAATGATCCATGTGGCTAGGAACAATAGCTGACTCCTGCAGTGTACTCTGCCCCGAGATTTATCAGTGCTACGCGCTGGACTGATTAGAAGCTGCTGTAACGTCTCATTAGCAGCCGAGGGGAGGGCCCCAGAATGCTTTGCAGTTTAGTATGCGGCTTGCGTCCTTATGGGTCTATAACAGCCTTTAAGATAAGCACACATCAAAGGTAACTGAGATTTTTATCTTCACTAATGGCTTTTGGGCTTCCTTCTAAACTGTTTAACACAGGAGAATAGAGGTTTAAATTAGCTTCTGCAGCCTGACAGTTACTCTTTAACCAGGCGCCTCTGGTGGATGACAGCGGAACTGTTCGCTTCAAGAGTGGTGAGAAAACTTTTTCTCTAGTTCCTGGGAAGAAAAAGGAGAAGAAAGGAAAAAATAAAGTTAGTAAGGCGGTGAAGCTGGCTATTGGAGGCAGGAGTGATGCCGCCAGCCCAGTGGCGGACATACGGCCGTGCAGGCCGTGCAAGCGCACAGGGGCCCCTCAAGCTCCGTTTTTGAGGGGCCCATTATGTATTGCAGGCGTTTTTTTTTTGTTTTTTTTTTAGTTTTTTTTTTATCCCCGGGGGGCCCGACTCTTATCACTCCCTCACCTCGGCGGGCCCCCCTCCTGTTATGCTCGGCGCCTAGCGGGAGATACAGCTATTGTCTCCGGGCTGCAGCAGACACTAGAGCACCAGCCGCCTGTCCACTCCTGTCTCCTCCTCAGCAATACCGCTCTGCACTACTTCCTGATTCAGTGCGTGCAGAGCGGTATTGCTGAGGAGGAGACAGGAGTGGACAGGCGGCTGGTGCTCTAGTGTCTGCTGCAGTAGCTGGCTGTATCTCCCGCTCGGCGCCGCGCATAACAGGAGGGGGGCCCGCCGAGGTGAGGGAGTGATCGGGCCCTCCTCCCAGCCTCGGCAAATAGTCCACCCACCAGGTAATCTTATCTTTCACCCTCCCAGACCGACCAGCCCGCCCCCCAGGTAATCCTACAGCCCGCCCCTGCAGGTAATCCTACAGCTTCACCCCCCCAGGTAATCCTACAGGCCCCCCCAAAGGTAATCCTACAGCCCCCCCCCCAGGTAATCCTACAGCCCGCCCCCCAGGTAATCCTACAGCTTCCCCCCCCCCAGGTAATCCTACAGCCCGCCCCCCAGGTAATCCTACAGCCCGCCCCCCCAGGTAATTCTACAGCCCCCCCCCCGGTAATCCTACAGCCCACCCCCAGGTAATTCTACAGCCCCCCCAGGTAATCCTACAGCCCACCCAACCACCCAGACCCAGGTATTCCTACAGCCCACCCACCCAGACCCAGGTAATCCTATAGCCCACCCACCCAGACCCAGGTAATCCTATAGCCCACCCACCCAGACAATCCTATAGCCCACCCACCCACCCCCAGGTAATCCTATAGCCCACCCACACCCAGGTAATCCTATAGCCCACCCACCCAGACCCAGGTATTCCTATAGCCCACCCACCCACCCAGACCCAGGTATTCCTATAGCCCAAAGGACCCAGGTATTCCTATAGCCCAAAGGACCCAGGTATTCCGATAGCCCACCCACCCACCCAGACCCAGGTATTCCGATAGCCCAAGACCCAGGTATTCCGATAGCCCACCCACCCACCCAGACCCAGGTAATCCTATAGCCCACCCACCCACCCAGACCCAGGTAATCCTATAGCCCACCCACCCACCCAGACCCAGGTAATCCTATAGCCCACCCACCCACCCAGACCCAGGTAATCCTATAGCCCACCCACCCACCCAGACCCAGGTAATCCTAGAGCCCACCCACCCAGACCCAGGTAATCCTATAGCCCACCCAGACCCAGGTAATCCTATAGCCCACCCAGACCCAGGTAATCCTATAGCCCACCCAGACTCAGGTAATCCTATAGCCCACCCACCCACCCAGACCCAGGTAATCCTATAGCCCACCCACCCACCCAGACCCAGGTAATCCTATAGCCCACCCACCCACCCAGACCCAGGTAATCCTATAGCCCACCCACCCAGACCTAGGTAATCCTATAGCCCACCCACCCACTCAGACCCAGGTAATCCTCCACCCACCCAGACCCAGGTAATCCTCCATCCCACCCTCACAGGTAATTTTATTAGCCCACACACCCACCTACCCTCCCGACCAGATAATCTTTTAGCTCACCCACCCTCCCGACCAGGTAATCGTTTAGCCCACCCACCCACCTGCAGCACTTTACAGAGTACATCGTTATGTCGCTCACTGTCCTTTAGAGGAGCTCACACTACTCCTACCATAGTCATAGTTGAATGTCTTATCATATTATTATGTATTTATATAGCTCTGACATTTTCTGCAGCGTTTTACAGAGTACATAGTCACGACACTGACTGTGCTCAGAGGAGCTCACTATCTAATATCTTCTATATGTATAGTAAATAGCGCATAATTTTTTATTAGGAGACAGGGCTTTACTCAAAGTTCCCTGTTGATGTCAACTGCTGAATTAACTGCTGCTAAGTTCATGTACCCGTCATCGTACGTACGATTGCACGTATTTTCTGGGCATATCTGCCGACTTGCTTGCACGTATTTTCTGGGCATATCTGCCGACTTGATTGCACGTATTTTCTGGGCATATCTGCCGACAAGATTGCACGTATTTTCTGGGCATATCTGCCGACATGATTGCACGTATTTTCTGGGCATATCTGCCGACATCATTGCACGTATTTTCTGGGCATATCTGCCGACATGATTGCACGTATTTTCTGGGCATATCTGCCGACATGATTGCACGTATTTTCTGGGCATATCTGCCGACATGATTGCACGTATTTTCTGGGCATATCTGCCGACATGATTGCACGCATTTTCTGGGCATATCTGCCGACATCATTGCACGTATTTTCTGGGCATATCTGCCGACATCATTGCACGTATTTTCTGGGCATATCTGCCGACATGATTGCACGTATTTTCTGGGCATATCTGCCGACATCATTGCACGTATTTTCTGGGCATATCTGCTGACATCATTGCACGTATTTTCTGGGCATATCTGCCGACATCATTGCACGTATTTTCTGGGCATAAGGAAATAAATATGGCAGCCTCCATATCACTCTCACCCCGGGATCACTTTAAATTACAGTTAGCTCCGCCCTTATCCGGTCATTGCCACGCCCATTTTTTGCCGCGGCGCTACGTGCCGCAGGTTCTATCCACACCCATTTTTTGCCGCAGGTTATAGCCACACCCATTTTTTGCCGCAGGTTATAGCCACGCCCATTTTTTGCCGCGGCGCGGTCAGGGGGGCCCACAATTGATATTTTGCACAGGGGCCCACTGCTGGCTGTGTCCGCCACTGCGCCAGCCAGTTGGTGGTTGAAGAAGCTGACTTATCCTCTATGGAGGAAGGTGGGCAGGAAAGTGATGGGAGTGTGGATGGGATGTCAAGGCCTTCTAATGTTGGGGAGCAGGCGAGGGTGGGTCCCAATAAAGGGGATAAGAAAGCTTTCTTCCAAGAACAAGAAGGTGGTGATGTATTGGTATTGCAAGGGGAAGAAAAAGCCAGGAGCAGAAGGGTACATACAAGCTCTCTAGATATTCTTTTTGAAAGAAATTTGTTTTCCTTTTCCGACTCAGAGAGCGATCTGAGTGGCGAGGAAAGGAAGAACAAGAAAAAGAAAAAAGGGAAAAAAAAACAAACATCTAGAGCCTCCAAGTGTGGTCAAGAGTGACTTATGCCACATATTTGGAAAAGGCAAGATCACAGACCAATTTTACCCCCTTCCATGTAGTATGAAAGCCATACTCTACACAGTCTATTCTATGGAGCTGCACTCCCCATCAGATAAAATCTGTGCAAGATGCTGCACACAAAGATGCTGTACTCACTCAAAAAATTATTATCTGCAAAAGATCTGTTCCTGCAAAAGATCCATTCCTGCAAAATGCATTCATAGTCTATGAGATCTGCAGATCACACCTTGTTTAACAGACTTCATCTGCATATCTGGCAATCATCTGCAGATCTGAAAATCCATCCTGGTGGATCTGATCTGCAGATGATCTGCAGATGATTGTCTCTTAAACAAGGTGTGTATGAGGTAGTACACAAAGAAACAGTAGGGCCCTGCAAAAACCGCACCACAACAATATAGGGAAAATACAAATAGCCTTTATTTATCCATATCAAAAATGTTTTTAAAAACATATACTAAAAACAATGGCACAACAAGATATATGCAATGCCCGGAAGAAGCCGATGTTTGCGGCGAATCACGATGGCTTTTGGCACGCACGCCCTCCTCTCTCTCCACAACGGTAAGCAGCTCATTTTGCGCACTTATTTGTTTATTTTGCTGCGATCCCCGCAGCCTGAAGCACTCATCCCTCTGTGCACGGCACCTTTGGTCTCTACACGGACCATCTTCACACTGGGTTCCTTTTCTGTCACCCTGTCATCCATTGGACAGGGCGGGTTGGTATTAGGCATTTTTGTACATATTCAATTTCTGGCTTCATTCTCACTCCAGCACTTTCACTGCTCTATTCTTACCTGTGGATTGGGACTACTACTATTTGATTCCACACATTTTTCATGTGCGGTTGTTTAGCATTGCGAGGGCATCATTTTTCATGGATACTTAACATGACACATTATATAATTATATATATTGCATATATCTTGCTGTGCCATTGTTTTTAGTATATGCTTTTAAAAACATTTTTGATATGGATAAATAAAGGCTATTTGTATTTTCCCTATATTGTTGTGGTGCGGTTTTTGCAGGGCCCTACTGTTTGTGTACTACATTGTGCTTCTTGGCCTTTCTGCACGCAATTGGATTTATTTTTGCTGTATATTATGATAGCCTAGTATTATAACCAATAGGATGGTGCTTGTCCAACCCCTGTGTTAACAAGGTGTGTATGAGGATCTGCAGATATCATAGACTATGAATGCATTTTGCAGGAATGGATCTTTTGCAGGAACAGGTACTATAGATCTTATGTTGCGATTTTGCCAGCATCTCTGTACACCAGGGTCAATAGCCTGTTTTTCCTGATGTTATGGGGAAACCGGCTAAACCATGTGCGTAGGAACATTACCTACAAAACTAGGTGGGAGGGTGGCCTAGGTATGGTCAACCCGATTGTTTTTTTTCTCTCTGATCTTTATCAAATACAATCTTGGTAGCTTGTTGGCAGAGAGCCCGCCTAGTTGGGTAGGTATCTTTCAGACTTAGTGTGAGCCTTTCCTTGGGGAATGGAAGAGCGGTGGCCCAGCGAACAATCTGAGAGCACATCATGGCTACCTTCCGGCCTATGTTTTGCCTTGCATGAAAAAACTACTGCAGTGGGGATTGATGGTGGAAGACATCAGATCGGTTGAGAGGAAGGTCCTCTTGACTAGGTTGGTGGACTCCTACTATCCTGACTCACTGGCCTTGAGGGATTACCCAGGCACAATTTTGGAGGAGGGCTTGCGATTACTTAATTCGCCGTGAGTGCCAAATAAATTGTGGTACATCGCCTGGCTTACCTTCCAGGGCAAGCTTTACCTTGGGGTGAACATGAAGTGTCTGGATGTGGCAGACCGTGTTTGTCCTCGACAGGGGTGCACAGTTGAGGAGGACATGGACCATTTCCTGATGTCATGCCCCTTCAACGTAGAGGTGTACAAACAGGGGGGGAGGGCTCTAGGTATTCCATTTCTGGAGCATTTTAGTTATGCTGAGTGGGCGTATGGAGCTTTCAATCAGCGCCAGGGCTTTGATTTGTGCACGTTATATGTAGTTAGCTTAGTTGTTAGGAGACACACATGGTTGGCACGGTGTGACTTAACTATTAGAAAGAAAGACTTGCCTGTCCAGGTGGTAGTGAGCAACATTCTGGGTGAGGTAAGGACCATTCGGTTCTTGGAGAGGAAGAAACTGGGGAGAGGAGCTTGGGTTCTGGCGTGGCAGAACATCAAGCCTCCTTGAGCTGGTGGAACCTCTCCTGGGTGTTGGCTGCCTATCTCTTTCTTTTCACCTTAGATTTTTTTCTTTTTATTACATTCTTTGAGTCTGGCCGCAGGCACAAAGGGAGTTGTCCCTTTGTGCTTCCTTTTTATTTGTAGGTGAGGCTTATGTCTTGTCTGGTTGTTTTGTTTCTTTTTTGTCTTGTCTATTGTGATCTTTTAAGCTGGAACTTATTATATCCTGAGTCCTTGGGCGTAAAAGTCCCAACTGTATGGATGCGTGTATGCATGGTGTAATGTGGGTGTTGTCCTCTTCATTCACTTTTGGTGGTGGTGTATGTTGTGTATTTATTCATTTTTGTGGGTATGATTGTTGTAGTGTGGGTGTTGTCATTTGTCTTTTTTGGTGGTGGTTGATGTTTTATGGTTTTGTCTTTTTTTTTTTGTCTGGGTGTCTCGTCAGTATGAGTATGGTGTGAGTGCTGTGCTAGGGATGCTCATTCGGATTCCGCGGAAATGTAATTTCCGAAATTCCTATCGGAAATTTCATTTCCACATCGGAATGCGGAATTCGGTAATGCAAGTTCGGTAGGCGGATTTCCGGCTGGAAATCGCGGAAATTTCCGCCGGAAAGCGCGGAAATTCCACCCGACTTTAACATCGATTTTCTCAAAAACTATAAGGTCTTTTTGAAAACTTTTTTTTGCATCTTGTTCACAAGATTCAGTTTAATAAACCCTGAAAGGTTGGTGTTTCTAGGACTTACGGGGGCTTTGCTACTAACCACTAAAGTCGGTGGATTTTTACTGTAATGTAAAATGCAGAAAATCTGCATCTGCCTATTTTCTGCATTTTAGGGCCCGTTTCCACTTGTGCGGTGCGAATCGCCGCGGTAAAAATTCGCATGCGGATGCGAATTTCGCATGCGGGTGTATGCAAATTTTCGTGCGAATTTGCAAGAAAATTCGCATGAATGACGCTGTATGTGAATTTAAACATGGCAGTGCCGGAGTGCATTTCCATTGATTTCCATGCAAATTCGCATGAAAATTCGCATACCAAAGCCGCAGGCGATTTCCTTATTAAATACATTAGCGGCAATTCGCATGCATTCCACACGCAGGCGAATTCTGAGGGCTCGTTTCCACTATAGCAAATCCACATGCGGGCACCGCATGCGGATTCGCATAGGCAATACAAGTGGATGGGATTGTTTCCACTTGTGCGTCGTGCGGGTGCGTTTTGGTGTGCGGGGGAAATCTGCACGGCACAGCCGTCAGATTTCGCGTGCGGCTGGAATGCGGGCGAATTGCCCGCAATGCTTTTAATAGGGAAATCGCATGCGGCTTTGTCATGCGGTTTTCCCCGCGATTTCGCATGCGATTTCGCATGTAATGTTATGGACATTTACACAGGCAGTGACATGGTTAAATTCGTCTGCTTCTTAGCCATGCGAAATCGCGGGGAAAACCGCATGCAGAAACGCATCCGCATGCGATTTCATCCGCGGTGGAATCCAGGCGATTCCGCACCGCAACAGTGGAAACGAGCCCTGAGGGCTCTGCCGTGCAGAAAAATTCTGCACAGAAAAACGCTCAGGAAAACTGACAAGTGGAAACAGGCCCATCCACTTATATTGGCTGTGCGAATCTGCATGCAGGAAACGCATGCAGATTCGCAATGGTGGAAACGGGACCTTACATTACAGTAAAAATCCACCGACTTTAGCGGTTAATAGCAAAGCCCCCGTAAGTCCTAGAAACACCAGGTTTTCAGGGTTTATTAAACAGAATCTTCTGAACAAGATGCAAAAAAAGTTTTCAAAAAAGACCTTATAGTTTTTGAGAAAAATCGATGTTAAAGTTGGGCAGAATTTCCGCAATTTGCGGCGGAAATTCCGCATTGGAATGCGGAAATTGGTAGCAGAAAACGGAATCGGTAAATGACAATGGCGGAATGCGGATTTACCGCGGAATCGGAAATTGGCATTTCTGACCATCCCTAGTGAGTGCTACCTCCTCAGCAGTGGTTGATATGTATACCTTGTTATCTGATGGTATTTTCTTGTTTAATCTTAGAGCATTCTTATGCTATATGTATTTTTCTGTTATTAAAGAAACTCATGTGAATTTTGAGTTGTTATATTGGATGGCATACTTTTAATTTATTTATTATTTGTCATGTATGCTGTATGTCGTGGTTTTCTTAATAAAAAACATCTCCCTGCACTGTACATTCTGTATGTTCCTGTTTCTTCCAGACAGACATTCACTGTGAACCGAATCTTTCATTGTGATGATCCGGATGATTCGACTCACAAAAAAGATCTCCTCCTCCAACATTACTGAGCATGTGCAAGCAGTCTAACGTGGCTTAGCCCAGTATAACGTACAGCATGCAACACTTTGTTTAAACGTGCTGCGTTACTATGTAACCTAACGTGTGCACTGTGAACCAGCACATTGATTTTAGAGTGCTGCGAGTTAGGCTGCGTTACTGGCTGCTGTAACGTGGGACTTTAACGTCCCACTGTGAAACCAGCCTAAAGCTTCAAAAGATCAAAAATATAATACAATTAAGGTAAGAAAAGTAATATTGAAGTTAATCATAGACAACTTATTTAGAGTGATTATTTTGCTTCTATTAGAGCTGAAAGGTTATTTTTATCAATGAGGTGATGTCAGGCTTGGTGGTGTATTCTCCACAGTCAGCATGCAACACATAAGCTGACGTGAAGGAGGTACACACACCAGCACAAGGAATCAGGATATCCCCAGTTTAGTGGAGGAGAGGACTGACTCCAATAGGAGATTGTGGCGCACAGAGCCGGTGCAGATCCGAACAGCCACAAACAATACTTTCGTGATAACGTCTCAGCGCAAAGTAGCGCTGAGCGCATAAACCAGAACTGAGGAGATCAGGACAGGTAGACAGAATGAACGCTTGCTTAACTAGCTACTACTTAGTGACAGCAAGCGTCCACAACAAGACAGACTGGAATGAGGCAGCCAATGCATTTGCAGCGATGGCGTGCCTCACAAAGACAGGACAGGATAGTCAGGAAATAGCAGGATCAAGATAGATGAACGTAACACAGACAAACATACAATAAGTATGTTTTCCTAGCGTATTACAATTACAGCTATCAATGAAACTATTTGTAACATCTGACTAACATATGTATATATCGGCAATGAACCGATATATGACATAAGCAGGAACACTGACTAGGACTGGAGCAATACAGGGAACAGGACTCAGAAGGATTCGCTATCTCTTCGCAGAGATGAACGCAATCCACAAACGGTAACAGAACAGGATTCAGAAGGATTCGTTATCTCTTCGCAGAGATGAACTCAATCCACAAACAGAACCAGGAGCAGGATAACTAACTCAGCACGGTTGATCACGATACGCGCAAACTACCAAAACATGCTGGAAAGCTGACTAACTGAATACAGGATATAAACAGTTCGTGTACGTATACATCAGCGACACTGATGTATCAACATAACACGAATACAAGGAAAATAACAAACGTGCTGGTATGCATATATATTGGCAATAAACCAATATATGATGCAAGACCAGCAAAGTATCTTTAGAACAAGAAACACGATCTGGGGCTGAAGCAACAGCAAGAAAGGCTTAAACTGAAGCTATGATAGCCCAAGAAGCCCTGCAGGAAGCAGATCTTTATACTGAGGTCATCCAATGGGAGCAGACATGCAGATTCCCACACAGGTGAATGATAATCAGTCACAAGCTGACAGCAGGAAAAGGCAGACAAAGCTATGCAGCTTGCATGGAAAGAGATCAGAACTGCCTGAGCTGCAGCACTACTACTTCCAGCAGTACCTGCTGCAGAAGCGATCATAACAGGTGATAAATACACTAAGTCATTTATGATGTGTTTTGTGAATAGAACCCATTATGTTATTTCGCAAAATAAGTCTACAAAGAATACATAAATTATTACCAGGCTACCTCGCCAACCAAAACCAAAACCAAAATTTGATGGCTAATGGGCAGTGACCTGAGATTAGCTCCCAGATAAAACATGGAAGGGCTGTTATCCATCAAGCCAGAAATCCAGCTGAGTAACTTCAATTCTCAATAACATCTCATAATTGTCTGTAATTGCTAGCTTTTTTATCCAACAGCGGTGTTTTCTGTAATTGTATTGTTTCTCTATAATTCATTCCTACATTTTATATCATATTAAATACACCTCTCTATAATAAATCAATGAAGTTATTCCTTTGATGATGCTGCAGATCAGTTTATCCGCTTATAAATTCATGACATTTGAAAATGAAAGTACTTACTCATAGGTGAATCTATGCACTACAAAGGCAAAAGCTATGTTAACAATCTAATTAATGGGTTTGGCTATTTCAGTCACACCTATTAATTACAGGTGCATAAACTCATGCTTACAGCTATACAATGCCCCTAGGCAAACGTTTTGAACGGGTCATATAACAGGTGATTGTCGCAAGATGCCACCTTTTCAACACATAGATTGATCAAACCTCTGCCATTCTAGACTTGTCCCATGCAACCATCAGTTCTGTTACTCTGTTATTGTGACATGGAAACACCTAGGAAAAAACAACAGTTTACTCACACATTGGTTAGTCTCAAAATAAACAGACAAGGGCAGCTAAGTAGTATTGTATATTGGACAAAAACAATGCCTGTCCTTGGTTGCATTGCATGATGAATGATGATGATGGTCTGGCACTACCATAGTGGCAACCTGGATATTTGTGCAGGCTGCCAGTGCTTGGAGCTACAGAGTGCGCCTGCTGGAATACATGAGATGCAACTCTGACAAAGACGCTGCAAAGCCCCCAACAGGGTCAGACTGGGACACTAAGGGCTCACCAGGAAAGCTTCAGCCTTGGGCCCAAGCAGCCCCCCTCCCCCTCCCGATTTTGAGCTCACATACGCACATACTCTAGAAATTTTGCACAGATGTCAGTGCTATATATAATAATTTGCTAGGATATTACACTATGGGTATGGTAGGAAATAGATTGTGAGTTCTACTGAAGACAGTCCATGACAGGGCTAGGCAGGTGCTGGATTCACTGTTGTGGGAGATGGTGCATGCGCTGCAGAAAAAAAATGGGTGTGGCAATGCATTGGAACATGGGCGTGGTCGTGATGGGTGATGGGTCATGGGCAGACCCAAAAGTACATGAAATAAGTAGCGGTGTTATTCACAGAGAGTACGTTTGCCCAGATAAAGATAGTTACATGTCTCATGATAATTCGTAAAGTAGTCAAATGCCGCTAAATAAAATATTAAGTAGTCACACACCTCCAGATCAAATAACTAAGTAGCCAGGTGCCTTACAATAAACAAATTAAATAGCCAGGCGCAACAAGATAAAATAATTAAGTAGCCAAGTGGGCCCTGTATACATAAATTAAGTAGCCATGTTCTCCAGAAAACAGAATTAAGAAGCCATGTTACCATATATATCAGTATTAGGTAGCCAGTGCTGGCTTGTGAGGGCTGGGTGCTTTGCTGGGTGCTGGGGAGGGCTGGGCGCTTTGCTGAGTGCTACTGCCTGCTACGCTGGGTGCTGCCTGAGTGCTGGGCTGGGGAGGGTTGGGCGCTTTACTAGGTGCTACTGCTTTGCCAGGCGCTTTGCTGGGTGCTGGACTGGGCACTTTGCTGGGGGCTTTACTGGGCAATTTACTGAGTGCTGGGCTGGAGGCTTTGTAGGGCGATTTGCTAGATGCTGGTTTCGGGGATTTGCTGGGCGATTTGCTGGCCAATTTGTTGGGTTCTGGGCTGAGGGCTTTGCTGGGCAATTTGGGCGATTTGCATTGCTGGGACCTGGGCTTTGCTTTGCTGGGGGCTTTGTTTTCCTGGGGGCTTTGCTGGGCGCTGGGCTGAGGGTTAAATGGGGACAGTGGCACAATGGAGGTGACCCCCAGTTAAGTAAAAGTCCACTTTTTCATCCCATTTCAGGTGTGCCTTGAAAGTGGACCTACAACTCCCTTCCTCCCACCCCAACTGAATAACAGTAGAGGCTGCATTTGAATAACCTTACTTTAACTTTCTGCTCAAGTCGGTGGTCAGAGTGCACGGTCAGGTGGCGTGACAGGGCAAGGTCAATAAGCACTTTAGCTCAGCCACTCTTAGCAGCATCAGAAACCCGACACAGAGAGATTCAGCAGAAGGAGACATGGAGGTACAGTACGGCTCTAGAGAACTCTTGAACTCAGGCTGACGCGAGTGTTAAGGAGTGGCTTCAGGACAACTTGAGTGGCCCAGCCAGAGTCCAGACTTGAATCCAATTGAACATCTCTGGAGAGATCTTAAAATGGCTGTGCATCAATGCTTCTCATTAGACCTGATGGAGCATGAGAGGTGCTGCAAAGAAGAATGGGCTAACTGGCCAAAGATAGGTGTGCCAAGCTTGTGGCATCATATTCAAAAAGACTTGAGGCTGTAATTTGCTGCCAAAGGTGCATCGACAAAGTATTAAGCAGAGGTTGTAAATAGAATAGTTATGTACACATGCTTTCTTATTATTTTTATTTTTAATAAATTGGAAAAAAATTGCAAGTACACTTTTTCAGATCGTCATTATATGTGTAGAATTCCGGGGAAAAAATGAATTTAATCCATTTTGAAATAAGGCTGTAACATAACAAATTGTGGAAAAAGTGATGCGCTCACTTGCCAACAGCAGCACATAAGAAGTAGAAGTGTAGACACACTTTAAGCATATACAGTAACAATATATATCAGTAGAATAGTAGTTTCCCTTTACAATATGTATTTCTCTACATTACAAAATCACATTTTTAAATGTACTAAGGATACACAGCCTCTAAAATACCAGCATGTGATAGCTACATATATTGAGTCAGTGTGTGTGACAGAAACCAGTCCACTATAGTAGACTGGAAAAAATGTAGCATGTCTTAGCCTGTTCTACTCAGTGTGGCATTAACAACAAAAGCAATGCAATGTGCAATGTACATAAACCAGCAGGGTCGAGTCTTTAAAAATTAGATGAATTTGCCTGGGGTTAGAAATAGTGGAGTCTGATGAAAACTGTATTATAGGTAATTTTCATGCCTTCTAATAAATATAAACTCTTTAAAGGAGACCTGAACTATGAACATCATGGAAGCTACCACATTTTACATTTGTAGAATGTCAGTTGCCTGCCTGTCATGCTCATCTTTTGGCTTCAACAGGATTTAGAGCCTTGTACACACGTTAGATGGTTCTCCAGTTGAGGTTACTGGTTGGAGCCGCCCTCTGGCAAGAATCTTGCATGTGTACAGTGGCCCCCAACCTCCCTCGATGCCTTGGTCAGCTTTCAGCCTGGGAGGTCAATAGATCCCTCTCTGGCAACACTCCTCACATTTGTGTAAGAGGCTTAAAGTGGACCCAAATTAAAAAATACAAGATTTCAGAAATAAAATCTATTTTCTAAATTATAATAATAAATAGCAGCCTTTTTTCAGCTGCATGATGACAAATATAAAATACTTTACATTTATTGGAGAAACCCCTCTCTTACTTTCATATTGCCGGGACAGAATCCGGCAAACTGGTGGAGTAGGTAGTGTCCGGCAAAGGAGGAATTGCTAATGGCTGCCACCTATATAACCCTAGTTATGAAAAAAGTAGAGTGAAAAGCATGCACTGAAATACTCATAGGCTTGAAGGAGTGTTTATTTATCTTTGTATGTGTCAGAGTGGTGCAATTAAATATTTTCAATTAAGAAATGTTTGGTTTGGGTCCGCTTTAATGCTGGTCATACACTAATTAAATTACAAAAAGATCTGGGTAACACTGATACATGGAAATGTATGTAATATTAAAAAAAAATGTACGGACCATCTCACTACTAGCTGGAAGAATTGTAAGCAAGTGACCAACATGATTGAGTATAATAACAACATACCGGTGAAGCTGAATCTCTCAGAAGTAAAGATGGGTAGAGGTTCATCACTACACAGGCAAATAGTGTAACAATTAAATGTGCTGGTCCACCCTACCACATTTTTCATTGTTAGTAAAAGTGAATTAGGGACTATGCCATTACTTACACAATCTTCATATTTGATGTAACCAGAAAAATTCTCTTGGGAAAAAACAGTCAGATGACTCAGTATCTGTGTACATACTATGTACCTGGGAGCAAGGTAAGAGTTTCATCCTACGTACAGAGCTATCATCTCACCCCACTCACCCCTTCCCTCTGCTGTCTCCTGAGATAAATAGGGGAGAGGTAGGCAGGGCCAGCTCTGTGCTCAGAGGGAAATACTGCCCAGTACCCTCTCCATGCTCCTCCCTGGTTACTAATTATGAGGCAAAAATTCCACAGAAAGGGAGGAAAGGATTTTACTTACCTGGGGCTTCCTCCAGAGCCCTGTAGTCCGTCTGCTCCCTCAATGTCCACTCCATTGTGCTGCTGTGCAGTCTGGGATCCAGCTGGGTTGTGAGCTGATGTGCATGCACTGTTCCAGGTCACGTGCCTCCTCCATTGTGCTTCCATGGCTGGGAGTGTTCTACGCAAACACAGTTACAATCTTAAACTGTGCATGCACAGAACGACAGTGATTTAGGGTGCACAGCCAGGACCGCACTGGCGAAGTAGTCTGTGACTCAGCCGAGTTGAGGACTTTACGGGGCTGACAGCAGCACAACTGAAGTTATTGGGAGGACAGCAAAGGAACTGCTGGACTACAGGGGCTGAAGGAAGCCCCAGGTAAGTAAAAATATTTTCCTCTCTTTCGTCTTAGGTACACATAACAAAGAAATTGAGAGAATCCAGAGAAATTTCTATATGCAAGGGATAAATCTCAAAGCCAATACTGAATGACCATGAACTTCTGGCCCTCAGACAGCACTGCTGAAAGAGGTGAGGTTTTCGGTTGGGGTATAAAACAGACACATCGATTTTCCTGTTTTACTCTCGGCATATTCAATCACTGTGATTGAATCTGCTGGGATTCGAAGCTACAAAATCTGATTGATTTTGGCCTAAATTTGATCAGAAGTATTACTGTAATTTGAGCGGATGGAAGATTTTGGTCTGACTAGGGGCAGTCTAGGAACAGCGGTTGATCGGTGGCCCATAGCATTGCACTGCATTGGACAATGCAATGCAGTGCAATTGATTTTCTTTCTTTTTTTTACATTATCTTTTATTTCTTTATTGTTCAAAATACAAAAATTCATAAATACATCATTCACCAATATTAAACACATTCTCTTGTTGAGAGCCCCAGTGTATAATCTGTTTCATAGCTTATATTTATTGTATTTTAACAATAACTTATCTAACCCAATTACCCTCTCATCCCCAGTCCTCCCATACAACTCTTATTTACTTTCTTCTTCCCTTCCTCCCCATACTTCACTCATCCTAAACATACATCCATCTCCTATCTATATCTTCTACAAGGTTAACCATCCTCTCTACCCTGAACCCCCATAGGGCTCCAATTTTAATGCCTCCTGGTTTAAACGTTATTCTTTGCTTGCTCATATTCCTCTGATTCTTTAAAACTCCAGCCATTTGTTCTTCTTCCTCATTGTTTCTTCTCCCTCTCCGTGTACTTATCCAGTAAGATCTTCCATCCTCCATATCTCCTCCACCTCTTCACACCATTCCCCTATCGTTGGACTTCGTGCGGACTTCCAGTGTCTTGCCACTAATATTCTATCCGCGTTGACTAAAAATCTCATCAGGGAGTTTCCATATTTCTTTGCTGGCCAGTCATTGCGGTGGAGAAGGAAAAAAGCAGGATCATCTGGGGGATCTATCCCCGTGATTCGATGTATGTACTTTTGACATCCATGCAATATCTTTGTAGTTACTGCACCTCCAAAAGATGTGCAGAATATCCCCTTTCCCCCTTCCGCATCTCCAGCACAATGCCGAGGTTCCAGGGTACATTTTGTTCAACCTATCCGGTATGTAATACCATCTTGCAAAAATGTTGTATCCTGCTTCCTGTCCCTTCGTGGGTATAGAACAGGGGTCTCAAACTCAATTTACCTGGGGGCCGCAGGAGGCAAAGCCAGGATGAGGCTGGGCCGCATAAGGGATTTCACAAAAAAAGTCAATCAGCAGCTCCCATCACCGCCCCCCCTCATTGCTTTGATTTTTATTTCAAAAATCAAATTCACACTGAAGCAAACTATTTTGCCTATTTTACCTTATAGTTCGCTTCAGTGCTCCCATTACAAGTAATCCGCCGTGTCCCTGCCACAAAACGAGGGCTGCAGAGCCCCTAATGCCGGCATTTCCTGGAAGAGGCAGAGCTTTCAGCTTCAGCTCTGCTACTCCTGACGTCAATCGTGGCGCCCCGCCGCCTCTCCCCGCCCCTCTCTGTGAAGGAAGAGTGAGAGGGGCGGGCAGAGACGGCGATGCGCCGCTATTGACGTCAGGAGGGGCAGAGCTGAAGCTGAAAGCTCTGCCCCTTCCAGGAAATGCTGGCGGATTGCCCCCCAGGCGATTTGGGGGCTCTGCAGCCCTCGTTTAGCGGCGGGGATGCGGCGGATTACTTGGGAGCACTGAAGCGAACTATAAGGAAGCTTTTGCCGGTGCGGGCCACAAAATATTGTATCGAGGGCCGCAAATGGCCCGCGGGCCGCAAGTTTGAGACCCCTGACATAGAGGATTTACTGGCCAATCTTAGTACATTCTTCCACTGTTCCTATACTCCTCCCATTTGAAGCGTATTGTTGCAGCCGGGCTTTCTGTCTCATTCAACATCGCATATATCCTCAATATTATCCCCTTGAGCGGACCCTCTTCCATGCATAGCTCCTCAAATGGGGTTAGTTTTCTACTTAGAGCCTCTTTTTTTCCGCAACTTCTCAAAAAAAAAAATTGAACTGTAGATAGCTCCATTCATCCAGAGCATTCCTCTGTTCTACCTCCCTCACCTCTTGTATTGGTACCCATGAGTGGATGGAAGATTTTGGTTGGACAAGGGCAGTCTAGGAACAGCGGCTGATCAGTGGCCCATAGCATTGCACTGCATTGGACAATGCAGTGCATTTCAATTGATTTTCAATAAATTCCCTGCTGGAATCTCTCACCTGCACAGAATGCTGCAGACTACGCTCACGCAGGCACAGTAGATGCCAACCTAGCGAGGGCATCCTGGGAGACCAGAGCTGCAGCAAGGGACATATAGCCTTCCAGGGGCTGGAGGAAATCCCAGGTAAGTAGATCTGAGGTTTTTTTTGTTACCTCGGACCTTCCCTTTAAAGCGGTATGAAACCCTGACATAATATTCAATAAAAACATGTTTTCCTACTTTGTATATGCCATACGGTTATTATATTTGCTTTTGTGCATAAGTATTATTATTCATTTAGAAATTATACGTTCCCAAAGTACACTTTTTTTCTCTGAGAGCTGACTTTGCATTTTAATAATAACTGCTTTACTCATGTTCTAACGTAAGCAGAAATGCTTTCTGATTGTCTGACTTTGTTCAGCAGAGCCTGCAGTGTCAGAAAAGTGTTTATTTACATTCCTCACTTGATACAACTAAATACAAGATGTCACAAGAGCCCTAGTGGTCAGACCGCACCGAACACTGGTTCAGGGTAGATCTGCCACCACCGCGGTTACCATGGGACCGAGGAGTCCACTGACTGACTAATCCTGCGAATAAAAACGGTTAAAACACGCTGTATTCTGTCTAGCCAAAAACAACCAATAGTAGCGTCTCTCCAGAGACCCGGGATCAGTTCTGTGTGTGCTGATAAGCAGGGTAGCGGAACAGTGAATGACTTGGAGGAAGTCTTTTATTCACAGCAATATAAATAATTAATATATACAGACAATTATTAAAATCAACAATTATTAAAATAGTAATAGCCAGTATAAAAAATAAAAGAAGGGAGAAAAATACTTAGTTCCTGGAAAGATGTCCTTTTTGTGGGAAGAATCAAAGTTCTTGGTTTCAATCAAAGTTCAGAGTTCAGACCAGGTGGATGCCAGCATATCCTCAATCTGGCACGGATGAGTTCAAGATGTTTCAGGGTGGAGGACACTGAGTTTGGGTCCTCTGCCATTCTTATGCCCCTAATTCAGTAGGAGGGAGTGAGGGCGGGGCCACACACCCCCTTAGAACATGAGATGAGTCCTTCCCTTGTCCTGGGGACCAGAAATCATACCTTAACCATATATGGGCTCTATCTCACAGAACCGTACAGGTCAGGGCAGATTTACTAATATTTTCAGGTCTGCCTCGATGTACCCAGCAGCCTGATACCAAACATGAGGGGTGGGACCCCTGTGGTATCATTAGGGCACTGTTGAACTGCCTAACTGGCAGTCTTTACCTCAGAATGTTCTGAAATGTTCTCAGAACCAACGCTAGACAGGGCCCTCCATGCTCTGTTAGTTTGGAGGGTCTGCAACACAGAAAATATGATACATATAGCAGTTTATGGAATATGATCTACCTCTGGGATCGATAGCAGGTCATTCCTAGGTGAGGTCCTTTTGAAGCTGGCAGCAGCAAGCCACATGTCGACTCCCCTGCTGGGGGAAGGAGCCAGAGGGTCTGAGTTGTCCCACTCTAGATTGCTTCTGTCATGGTGCTTGTCACCTATACCTGATGGATGGGCCATCAGCACAGCTTGAAGCCAGGGACTCTCTGCAGCAGATTAGGGCCCAGGCTCATTAGCATATCAAAAGAGCCATCCTGCAGTTAGGCTGATGCTATCTCTCTGCTGAGAAAAGACTCAGCTGCTCCTACACACTCAACCCAGATTCTATCGATCTGAAGCGCAATCGATGCAGAGAATCGAGTGCGATCGCTTTTTCTTCACGGGCGGTTACAGGACGCGCCTGCGGCCCCGCAACCGTCCGTGACACAAGATAACATTATCTCCACTTCCAATGCGTCCAGCTTTGCTGACAGTGAACTTCTAAGTCCTGTGTGTTACCCTTTGAATGCTGTTATAGTAAAAAAAATAATGCTGGTTGTATATAATATGCTGTAAATAATCTATTAGAGCAAAGAAGAAATGCTGGGTTGGTGGAAGCCCCAGGTGAGTAAAATTAATTTTTACTGTCCGGTGCCCACGTAGTCTCGCTCGGATCGTCCTGGCCCTACCGGCAGCTACTTCCGTTTTCGGTGACAGGCGCCGACAGGCCTGGGTACGCGAGTGAATCTTCGCATTCCTGGCCGCAATAGCGCCCTCTATACTGCTATTGCGGCCAAGAACCCAAAGAATCACTCGCGTTCCCAGGCCTGTCGTCGCCTGTCGCCGAAAACGGAAGTAGCTGCCGGCGTGGCCAGGAGGATCCGAGCAAGACTGCATGGGCACCGGACAGCTGCAGGGGGCTGGTGGAAGCCCCAGGTGAGTAAAACTCATTTTTTTAAAGCCTTAAGTGTCCCTTTAAGGTTAGGGAATAAGGAAGGGGGATTAAGGGTTAAGGTTAGGAGTAAAGGATGGTTAGGAGTTAAGGATGGTTAGGGTTAAGGTTAGGGATAAGGAGGGGGCTTAAAGCAATGGTCCAAGGAAAAAAAAATCAAAATCCACTTACCTGGGGCTTCCTCCAGCCCCTGGCAGCCGTCCTGTGCCCTCGCTGCAGCTCCGGTGGTTCCCGCTGTCCTTCGCTGCAGAAGCCGACCCCGCCAGGTCGGGTTCCGGGTCGGCTTCTTGTGCGCTCCACGGTGCTGGTCACATGGTCCCGCCGGCTCCATCAGGTCTGTACTGCGCAGGCGCAGAACTACAGCGCCTGGGCAGTACAGACCTGATGACGTCAGCGGGACCACGTGACACAAGAAGCCGACCCGGAAGCCGACCTGGTGAGGTCGGCTTCTGCAACGAAAGACACCGGGAGCCACCGGAGCTGCGGCGAGGGCACAGGGGCTGGTGGAAGCCCCAGGTAAGGGCCCATCCACACTAGAGCGTTTTGCTGGCAATTTCGGCAAAACGCTCAAACGCTAGCGCTTTTAAAAGAGCTAGTGTAATAAAACCCTATGGGCCCGTACTTACTTGGGCGATTTGCACTAAGTGCCGCAAATCGCCCCAAAATCACGAAACACAAACGTGTAGCCTGCACCATTTTCAGCTGATTTCCCAGGGATCGCGTTTCAGTACTATAGAAGCGCTAAATGCGATCTCGGAGAAATCGCTGCACTGTTCAGTGATTTTTCCACGTGAAATCGTGGAAAATTCACTCCCGCAAAACGACGGCAAAAATCGCCGGGGTTTTGCGCTTCTAAGCGTGAATGTGTGGATTTTGATTTTATTTTTTCCTTGGATGTTTCCTTTAAGGGTTACTAATTTTACTAAACTATTTTTTCCTGTGTTTTTAGTTAAAGAGACTCTGAAGCGAGAATAAATCTCGCTTCAGAGCTCATAGTTAGCAGGGGCATGTGTGCCCCTGCTAAACCGCCGCTATAGCGCCGCTAAACGGGGGTCCCTTCACCCCCAAACCCCCCACTGCAACACTTGGTCGCAGACTTGGTCGCTCCTGGAGGCAGGGCTAACGGCTGCGGCCCTGCCTCCAGACGCGTCTATCAGCGGCGCATCGCCGCCTCTCCCCCGCCCCTCTCAGTGAAGGAAGACTGAGAGGGGCGGGGGAGAGGCGGAGAAATGCGCTGACAGACGTGCGTGGGGCAGGGCTGCGGCGGTTAGCCCTGCCCCAACCAGGAAGCGCTCCCCCGCTGCACCGAGGGGATTTGGGGGTGAAGGGACCCTCGTTTAGCGGCGCGATAGCGGCGGTTTAGCAGGGGCACACATGCCCCTGCTATCTATGAGGTCTGAAGCGAGATTTATTCTCGCTTCAGATTCTCTTTAAAGAGACTCTGTAACTTTAAAAAGATCCCCTGGGGGGTACTCACCTCGGGTGGGGGAAGCCTCCGGATCCTAATGAGGCTTCCCACGCCGTCCTGCGTCCCACGGGGGTCTCGCTGCAGCCCTCTGAACAGCCGGCGACAGGCCCGACTGTAATTTCAATATTTACCTTTGCTGGCTCCAGCAGGGGCGCTGTGGCTGCATTCGGCTCGGAAATAGACGGAAATACCCGATCTCCGTTGGGTGCGCTTTACTGCGCAGGCGCCGGAGACTTGCGCCTGCGCAGTAGAGCGGACCCGACGGTGATCAGGTATTTCCGCCTACTTCGGAGCCGACAGCCGTCAGAGCGCCTGCGCAGGAGCCAGGAAGGTAAATATTACGTCACGGCTGTACGGAGGGCTGCAGCGAGACCCCCGAGGGACGCAGGGGACGGCGTGGGAAGCCTCATTAGGATCCGGAGGCTTCCCCCACCCGAGGTGAGTACCCCCCAGGGGACGTTTTGCCGTTACAGTTCCTCTTTAAGTACTGTAATGTATTATGTAAGTAAATGTGTCCATTCTACACCTAATAGCCACAGCACCTCTGTTGAGGCCTCTTGCACACTGCAAATCGCAAATCTGATTTCCGATTTTCCCTGGATGCTATCAACACAAGAAGAAAAACGCAGAAAAAATCTCGTCAAAATCGCAAATCGGAATCGCATGTACTGTAGTGTGCAAAAGGCCTGAAAGAGATTCCAGGTTGTAATATGAGACACTGATGCTGAATGCATTGAAACATTGTATAAACTAGCTGATGCTGAAGGGATTGAAACATTGTAACTTTTCCTGAGTGTGTATTGCCTGAACAGCATAAATACGTAAGTATCCAAATAGTTTTGTTTCAATTTTTATTCAATGTTGAAATAAGTATCTAAATTTTCGGCCACACATGTTGCTACTGTAGTCTGATGGAACCCTGACAGGAGCAGTGGAAGGGCGTCTCTCCCCCGAATACTAATAATAAAATAATAATAATAATAATAATAATAATAATAATAATAATAATAATAATAATAATACAGCACAGTGTCCCTCCAGTTCTGCTCTCCGACTGAGAAAGTTTGGAGCTAAAGGACGTCACAATTGATATAGGATTTTTTTTTTCTGTGTCTATTTGCACAAACTTTATTTGAACAACAGAAGATAGACAGACACCGTTTGTTTGCAGAAGCGCATGCGTACCACAATACTACGTCCCCGGAATGCAAGACTGGATTAAGGAGTTGTGGAATGTGCGTGTGACGTACGCACGCTCGTCTCGGAAGTGGCGGCGGAGGCGTGGTTGCCGGGGTGACGGCGGGATGGGGAAAGAGCAGGAGCTCCTGGAGGCCGCTCGTACCGGTAACCGGTTAGCGGTAGAGAGGCTTCTAGGGGGGAAGCGGTTAAGTGGGGCCGGTCCAGGAGGAGCTGCAGGGGGTGGAGCTGGAGTATCTGGAGGAGGATCTAGCAGTCACCCGCTAAGCAGCCTGCTCAGGTAGTGTATATGTGCTCTGATAGAACCATATCTCAGGTCCTAATGGTAACTTGGCAAGAGCTGCTATTGCACTGATAAGGGGTGGCGAACACGATGCTGTTGCTGAGCTAATCATGATCAGCACGTTTTGTGAATTTTTAATAAAGGCTTTTGCGTTTTTGTTTGACTGGTTCACTATACTATTTTTATTACATATGCTGTACCTGCTTGACACACCAGGGAGGGTGGGGGCACTGATTTCAGAAAGACATGGACGCAGCTGGAAGTGGAGTAGTTGCCGATAATGACCAGTTAGGATCTCTGTTTAAAGTTAAACTTGATTAGTTGCTGTTGGTATCTGATTCACGTTTACTTCAAGTTTGCACTTGGGTTCATAAATCAGTTCCAGATTGTTTGCATTAGTATAGATTAAACCGTTTCTAATTCGTTGGGTAGATTGTTATACAGCTAACTAAAGTTCTTGTTTTTTGGCTATGTTGGGAGGAGATTGCAGGAGAAAATACTGATTGGTTGAATGATAGCACTAGCTTGGTCAAGATATAGGCTAGCAAAGTTTTCTAATTACTGCCTAGCTTGCAAGTTAGCAATTGCTGTATTGACAGATAGTTATATTATCCTTTGAACAGAAATAGTCACTTGTTCCTCATGTTACTTCTCTTTTTGCTCAATTAGATTGCAAACTCTTGTGGACATGGCTCCTATATTTTTTTTTTCATGCATGTATTCTGTTATTTGACAATGTGTATTTTGTGGTTCACACTGCATGTGTTGCCGTCAGGATTTCGGCAACGCGTGCAGGAGGCAGACACGCACAAAATTAGATGTCTGATGTTCACACTGCGTGCATTCCGGACCACTGCGGTCTGCGATTGCATACTGCACGCATTTTTCCCCGAAATGCATGGCTGACCCACTACAATGAATGGGTATCAGCCACGCAACGCATGCAAACGCAGATGGCGTGCGTTCATATGCGTTGCGTCCTGGTTGCACGGCCATCTTTGTTTGGTAATATGAACAGGGCCTAAGCCTCTGTCAGATGGGACAGGTGAACTGCTCGCTTGTCGAGCAGTGCAGCATCATGTCTGTTATTTATTATTATTATTATTATATACAAATACTGCTATTATTATTATTGATTTATAAAGTGCCAACATATTCTGTGGCGCTGTACAAAGTAAGAAATGAACATGGGGTACATAATTATACAGACAATGGTGTACACCAATATACAAGATACATAACTAGTGACAAAATACAAAAAGGATACAAAATACAGAATTGGTAATGCCAGTGATAAATAAAATGTATAATAATTTTTAAGGCAAAAAAAGGGGAGAGAGCCCTGCCCTTGCGAGCTTACAATCTAAATCTGTTGCCCACAAGTGCTATTTAGATGCAATTTAAATGCAGCCGAATGGCAGCGGTTGATACCCCATATGGGTGTGTGTGTATTATGTGCATTGTGAAACTTTTTTAAGTTATGATTTTTTTTTTAAACTTTGCATTTGGTGTGTTCGCCCTTTCATTTTTATGTGTGGATACAATTTTAATCGCTTGCCAGCCACCATATGGATAAAACATTTCCACCTCGTAGTTTTCAGGATTCGTCTACTCTACTGAATGCCTTTTGATGAGAAGCTCAGAGTTGGTATGCTGTCCCCATGTTTGTGTGAGTTTCCTTTCAGACACTCTGGTTTCCTCCCACATTCCAAAAAACATACTTAACCTGCCTGGCGTTCTGATAAGATCGCCAGGGAGGCTGCGGGAGGGTTTTTTTTTTAATAAAAAAAAAACTATTTCATGCAGCCAACTGAAAGTTGGCTGCATGAAAGCCCACTAGAGGGCGCTCCGGAGTTGTTCTTCCGATCGCCTCCGGCGCCCAGAATAAACAAGGAAGCCGCAATGAGCGGCCTTCCTTGTTTTGCTTCCCTCGTCGCCATAGCGACGAGCGGAGTGACGTCATGGACGTCAGCCGCCTCCGATCCAACCCTTAGCGCTGGCAGGAACTTTTTGTTCCGGCTACGCTGGGCTCAGGCGGCTGGGGGGACCCTCTTTCGCCACTGCTCGCGGCGGATCGCCGCAGAGCGGCGGCGATCAGGCAGCACACGCGGCTGGCAAAGTGCCGGCTGCGTGTGCTGCTTTTTACTTGAGCCAAATCGGCCCAGCAGGGCCTGAGCGGCAGGCTCCGGCGGTACTGGACGAGCTGAGCTCGTCCAGACCGCCCAGCAGGTTAAGTTGAAGGAGAACTGAAATGAGAGGGATATGAAGGCTGCCATATTTATTTCCTTTTAAACAATACCAGTTGCCTGGTCCAGGGTCTATAGCTAAATGTATTAGAGGCAGAGGATCAGCAGGATAGCCAGGCAACTGGTATTGTTTAAAAGGAAATAAATATGTCAGCCTCCATATCCCTCTCATTAGTTATCCTTTAATGGACAATTGTAGCAAAAAGTATGTGGAGGCTGACATTTATTTATTTTTAAATCCTACCAGTTGCCTGGCAGTCCTGCTGATCTATTTGGCTGCAGTAGTGTTTGAATAACACCAGAAAGGAGCATGCAGCTAATCTTGTCAAATCGCCTGATCTGCTGCATGCTTGTTCAGGGTCAATGGCTGAAAGTATTATGCTGGGAATACACGGTTCGTTTTGTACCGTGTATCGAGCCGCTCGATAGATTCTGGCGCGTCCCCGAGGCCCCCGGATCGATTCCCGCTCGTCCTCGCGGCGGCTTCTTATCTTCTTTTCGTTTTTTAGTATTGTCCTGCCCGCGATATCGAACTAGTATTGCTTAAAAGGAAATAAGACCTTCACAAAGTTTTCTGCGTGATTTTTCCACACATGGGGAAAGTGCGGTAATAATGCGACAAAATGTCCAAGATTTTTTTTTTTTTTTGCTGAAAAAAATGAAATTCACATTAAAAAAGGACCTTATTATTTATGCCTTAACTACAGTTTTTTTAAAACCTGGAAGTACCTGATGATATTTTTCGCTTCCCATTAAATGGCATCTAGAGCCTTCAGCACTGTTTGCTGGACTTTAATACGTTTATTTTGACAATTTTTTTTCTGCATATTTACTGCACATTTAACTGGTTTACACTGTTTCCGCACTTTTTTTTACCGTCATCTATTTGCATGTGGAACATTTTTAATAAATGTGGGAAAAAAAAAATCTGGAAATTACCGCTGTCTGATTTTGCGGTAAAAAACCCTAAACCGCATATGTTATTGTGAATAGAGCCCAATGTCAGAAATGCTTGATCTGCTGCATGCTTGGTCAGGGTCTATACTAAAAGTATTAGAGGCAGAGGATCAGCAGGGCAGTCAAGCAACTGGTATTGATTAATAGGAACTGAATGTGGCTGCATGCATATCCCCCTCTCTTCAGTTGTCTTTTAATTGGCATTCCCTCAAAATTGGTCGTAAGGTGGCCATACACTGGTCGATATGGCCAGCAGATAGATCACTCTCCAATCATTATATGATCTATGTGCTTGATTGCCCTCACACACTGCACACAGATTTGCAATCGATTTCAGCATGAAATCTTTGAAAATCTGTTTGACTGTCAGGGTCTTACGCTGGGCATACACGGGTCGACTATGCGCCGGAATCGAGCCAGCGGCTCGATGCTGGCGCGTCCCCGTGGCCGCCCGGATCGATTCCCGCTTGTCCACACGGGCACTTCCTTATCTGCGGGTCGTTTTTTCTTTTGTCCTGCCCGCTGGTATCGAGCGCGGAATCGATCCGGCAGGTCATCGGACAAGTCGGATATTATCAATCGAGCCATCAGCGGCTCGATTGATAATGAGAAACGACCTGTGTATGCCCAGCTTTAGCCCCTCCACTGTTCTCATCTGTCTGACGTGTCCACGTGGTCCCGGTCCCCACCAGCTGCTCCTCTTCACTTTCTGTCCCCGAGCTACTGTGTAGTGTAATGCAGGGGACAGACACCAGGGGCGCTGTGACCACTACAGGCCCCTAGTGTCTATCCCCTGCATCATGTCACACAGACGCCCGGGTCAGGAAGTGAAGACGACGGCGGGGATCAACAGAGACTGGGCCATGCGGGAGACAGGTAAAGGTACCTTCCCATCGGTCTTCGAATCGAATGCCACTAGCGACGTGCTCCCGATCTGCACTCATCAAACAAAATTTTCAAACCTGACTAATTGACCCAATGAAGCGTTTTTTGTACAGAAATCGCTTGATCGGTTGGTTGAGCAGGCCATATGTTGCACAGATTTCTCACCAATTCGGTCAGATCGAATCGGCTGTATATGATCGATGAGAGAAATGGATGTGTAGGGCTTGCTTTAGACTATGATAGGGATTAGATTGGGCTCTATTCATAAAAGGTTACCGCAAGTTTTCCTCTCAAAACAGCAGATTTTCCTGTCCATTTAGCAAAGTGGGCATTCATAAAAGCTGTTCCCGCATGAAAATCTACAATCCCCCAGCAGAGCGAGAAATTTCCGCCCTCTCCAGTGTTTTTCTAGATTTATCTAGAAAAAAGTAACAAAATGGCCATTCATGAAGTTTAGAGGAAGCGGTATGTGGACGGGAAATACCGCTGCCTCTGATTTTGCGGATTACATACAAGTGAATGGGACAGACCTCCCAGAGAGAGCAGTGCACGGAGAGACTCTGCCGGCTGAAGTGTTTCTGCATGCATTCCGACAGCTTACCGCCAGCTTTCAGCGGGAGATCTCTGCTCTTGCATCGCAGCTGGCAAGATTTTTTTGAATGACCACCCAGAAGTGTAAAATACCGCTGCGGTATTTTCCCTCCAGGAGTTTTTTCGCCACAACTTTTTTATGAATAGAGCCCATTGTGCGCTACTCTGAGTGACCACTAGTTACAAGTATACTATATATACTGTGTAAAGTGCTTTGGAAGATGTCAGCGCTAAATACATATTAAGTAAACTTTTCTGAAAGTGTAACTTCGTATATGGAAATGGCACAAAACTGATTTCATTTTAAGTGTACTAGTAGTGAAAAATGTGTCCCAAATGTGGCAGGATAGTATACTGGTTAAGGTCAGCACCTATTTAGTAAGGAGACCATGGGCAAGACTCCCTAACACTGTTGCTACTTCCTACTGAGTGCACATTAGTGACTGCAACTCTGGTGCTTTGAGTCCGCAGTCCCTCCAGTAAGGGCCCGTTTCCACTAGACGTGTTGCTATAAGGAAACCTCTCCGCAACGCAAGGAAACTGCAACCAATTCACGTCAATGGAGTAGTTTCCATTGACGCGAATTTACTTACGTGAAGCAACGTGGGGGAAATTATGGATAGCATGCTGCGGTTTTCCGCGGCATGCATCCGAGTCCCCATAGCCGCCGATGGGAAGCCGCATCCGGTTGTATGGAAGAAAACCGGACGTACCTGTGGAGGGATGCAAGGTGATGTGGCGATCGCCTTGCATCCTAAATGCTAGTGGAAACTGGCCCTATGTGAATGAGTGCTCACAGTGTGGCAGCACTCATTCATGTACGGGAGCGCGGGTGCAAAGCTCCGAGGGGTCTAGAGAAGGACGTGGGAAGCCTTTGGAGGATCTAGGCTTCCCTCTCCTGAGGTAAGTATTTTACTTTTTAATTCAAAAAAGTCACAGGTTTGGTTTGTTAGTGTCTTGTTAACAGAAACTTTAATTCAACTGTACAATTGCAGTTCACAAACCAGCTTACCCATAAATTGTTCATTTCTTGATATGAGGACACACTACTAAATGGGCTAAATAATTGCTGTTTGCCTGATGTCCGGGGCTTACCATGTTGCTGCCTTGGGGGGAGGGCGGGCGCACTAAAGTTGGCCATTAAGATAAAATCTTGCAAACGATTGTTTCTGATTACTGCGTTAATCGATTGGAAACAAGCAGTCTATAGGTCCGTACAAACGCTAGATTAAAGTCTGCGCTTGGAATCGAGCGATGTCTCTCAAATAACATTACCCATCCTAATGAAACAAGTAGTTTGGAACAGGGACGAGCTCCGGATCAAATTCAGATGAAATCCGAATGAGTTTCATTCGGATTTCATCCTCTAATTAATGCAGCTGAGCGGATGTGCGTGGGGGGTGGGTTGGGTGAACGTACCCAGCAGCCTTCTTCTTTACATAGCAAAGAAATGAACAGCGCTACTTAAAAACAGATAAGTGCCTACCTGCAAGAGAGTGCAAGCCCCACTTGTGGGATATAATACACACCCAGCATACACATGACCTGTCTACCACTGGAGGATGTTGGTTTCCTGTAACAGCTTGCATGCAACTTGTTAAGTACTCGTCCCTCCCACTGCGGAGAAGTCATCCCCCTATGGGAGGGGACCTAACACTAACTAAATCCTAACCTATGTATATGCATAGCCTGGGTGCGCTACTAAGTAAAATTGAAAATTGCGCTAAAGGTGGATCAACGCATCACCAGGCCGCCTCCGAATGGCCTCCATCAGAGATGCGCTGAGCCCCCCCCCCCCCCAGGAACTGCAAACGCACCTTGAACCCAAACAGAAGCTCTGCATATACACCAAAAGCAAGGCTGCTAAGTGGGAGCAGCTGACCAAAAATGAATTAAATTAGTACATAGCAAAGAAATGAACAGAGCTACTTAAAAACAGATAAGTGCCTACCTGCAATAGAGTGCAAGCCCCACTTGTGGGATATAATACACACCGAGCATACACATGACCGCACCTTGAACCCACAAGTGGGGCTTGCACTCTTTTGCAGGTAGGCACTTACCTGTTTTTAAGTAGCGCTGTTCATTTCTTTGCTATGTACTAATTTAATTCATTTTTGGTCAGCTGCTCCCACTTAGCAGCCTTGCTTTTGTTGCATATGCAGAGCTTCTGTTTGGGTTCAAGGTGTGTTTGCAGTTTCTGGGGGGGCTCAGCGCACCTCTGATTGTAGGCCATTCGGAGGCGGCCTGGTGATGCGCTGATCCACCTTTTGTGCAGCCTTCTTCTTTAACCCGGCCCACACCGCGGTCATGTGACTATAAACACTTCCTCCTTCCAGGTTGAAGGAGGAAGTGTAGTAGTCATGTGACGCGGCTTGGAACGCAGAGTGGCACGGGTTAAAGAAGAAGGCTGCTGGGTAAGTTTAACCCCCCACCCCCCGCGCACATCCACTCAGCTGCACTAATTAGAGGATGAATTCCCAAATGAAGCTCATTTGGATTTCATCCGAATTTGATCCGGAGCTCATCCCAGGTTTGGAATACCGGTGTGTATGAACAACATATGGTTTAATCGAGTATATTGTTGGAATACTGCATGCACAAGTGGAAGTGACATTTCACACAACATGCACGCATGCTCTGAACCAATGTCGTTTGACATTGTATACACACTGTTGACTACATGATATGTGCCCAATAGTCGTCTGAATTGATCAGCCAGTTGGATTGGGCAGAATACCTGATACTGGTCGTTCTTTGTCGTTTAACGCCTTTTTTGGGTTCTTTTTTTTTTATTTTTTAATAAGTTGTTGTCCAGTACTGTACGATCTGTCATTTCTTTGACTTTTCAAATGACTTTTATCTGAGGTGTGTACAGGGCTTAAGGATGCTTTCACAAATAGGGTGGAACCGTTTGGCAATGGGTAGAAGCTGTTCATGGAATTATGCACATCGAGGAAATTATTACGCCTGTCAATAGATTGGAGGGATTCATTGCAGCCTATTAGTATTATTATTTATTATTATTATTATTATTATTATTACTTTATAAAGTGCCAACATATTCAGTAGTGCTATTTGGATAGACTTCAGGAAATCTGATTTTCTTAGAGGCCTTCCACTGTACTAAACAATTTACTGTGTATCTTATTTACATATAAGGTACAATTGGCTAATATTAAATGTACAATCCCACTCGGCTCATGAAACTAAAATATTCTTAATATATTTTATACCTAAAACATCTGATTTTTTTTTTTAAATAAGTCCTAAAAGTAGATGAAGAAAACCTAGTTAAACAAATGAAACAAACATTATTGTATTCACCCATGTATCTATTGAAAAAATGGTTCAACAAGTCCGCTTTTGGCAAATTCAGGCTAGGTTCACTGCAGTCAGTTGCATAACACACACGTAACGACTGTGTACTGCAATGGAGACTGGCCATAGACTTAGATACAAAGCCTGCATGCAGCAAGATTAGACTAATGCGATCTGTTACTGGGAACAGGCCCACAGAATTGTATGGGCAGTGAGTTGACATGCAGAATTATTCTGCAATGCAAATGACCACTGTGAACAGGGCCTCAGGGATTCTTTATGCTGGGTACACACTATGAGATTTTCTGGCCAATTTACTGTCAGATCGATTATTTCCAACATGTTTGATTTGATTTCCGATCGATTTCCGAGCATTTTCCAATCGATTTCCTATTAAAGTTAACAGAAATCGATTGGAAAATGCTCGGAAATCGATCGGAAAACAAATCGAACATGTTGGAAATAATCGATCTGACAGTAAATCGCCCAGAAAATTTCAGTGTGTACCCAGCATTAAGATAAACATAATTTAATGCCTAGTACACAGCATACAATTTTCTGTAAGATTTTCTGCTATGCTGGGCATACACGGACAGTTTTTGCGCCGGTATCGAGCCAGCGGATCGATTGCCGCTTGTCCCCGCGGGACAGGCTAATGAGCCGCTCGTTTTTTTGCCATTGTTCTCCCCGCCGGTATCGAGCGCAGTATCGATCCAGCGGGGTATCGGACACGTCGGATATTATCAATCGAGCCATCAGGCTCGATTGATAAGCCTCCCTCCTGTCCTTGTATGCCCAGCATTAGATTTACCTGCCAGATAGAGAATTTCCAACATGTTGGAAATTCTCTATCTAACCATCTATATGCCCAGCAATTAAGCATTGTTCTACTCAGCAGGAGATAACCAGAAGACAATGCACCAGAGATAATGACCAGTCTCTACTAGTACTTAACAAAAATAATCTAATTACAGAAAATCTAACAGAAAATTGTATGGTGTGCACTAGGCATAAAGGTGAAATCAGAGTCTAATGCTGGGGATACACGGTACGTTTCTGTACCGTGTATCGGGCAGCTGATAATATTCAGCTAGCTCAATCCCCGCCGGTGGACAATAACAGGGAATCGAGCGCTGCTAAGGAAGCGCCGGCGGGGACGAGCGGTAATCGAGCCGCGCAGGGACGCGGCTGGGGTCAATCCGGCGGCTAATCGGCCGCCGGATCGACCCGTGTATTCCAAGCATAATGCTGGGGATACACGGTGCGTTTCTGTACCGTGTATCGAGCAGCTGATCTGGCCAGGTGATAATATTCAGCTGGTCCGATCACGCTGCTCGACCCCCGCCCGATCCCCGCCGGAAGACAATGGCAGGGAATCGAGCAGCTGATAAGGAGTGCCGGCCGGGGCGAGCGGTAATCGATCCACGGGGACGCGGCGAGAGTCGATCCGGCGGCTAGTCGGCCACCGGATCAACCTGTGTATTCCCAGCATAATGCTGGGGATACACTGTACGTTTATGTACCGTGTATCGAGCCGCTGATGCTCTCAGCTGATCATTTCCGACAGGTCTGATGACCCACCGGATCGATACCCCGCTCGATCCCCACAGGCGGACAATAGCGGAAAGTCGAGCGGAAGATTTGGAAGCGCCCACGGGGACGAGCGGGAATCGATCCGGACAGCGGCGGGGACGCGGCGGGAGTCGATACGGCGGCTAATTGAGCCGCCGGGGTCGACCCATGTATGCCCAGCATAACATTTTTATTTGGTGGGATGATAGTCAAGTGTGAGTTAGAGACCCTGTCTTATTGAAAGAGCAGAGATTCAACTAAACCTAACCACATGTACAATATATTTGTGGATGTATATCTCACGAGTCAAACAAAAAAGGTTTCTTAGGACCTCACTGAAAGAGTTGTTGATGGCTGTACAACTGGAAACGTTTACAGAACCATCTGTTAACAATTTGGAAATTCAAGGCAATTGTTACTGTACCCAGAAAGTGGTCCACCATCCAAGATAAAACTGCATGGCATGTAATAATCCAAGAGGTTACAAAAGACCAAGAACTGTAAACTGTAAAAGGTTATAAAAGAACCCAGGGGAATTTCTTTTAAGCAACTGAAAGCAAACTGTTACTCAGGGATGTGGATTCAGAGTTTGAACAATTTTTCGGTCCTGGAGTCGTAAAGAAAATACTCAGACTCCTAATTAATTTAAACTGTAGTTAAAAGTAAAAATATAATAATGTTCTATCTTTCAGATATTAGTCGTAAATAACTTGTTTACAGAGTAATACCAATGCTTAGTCTTTAAAATGAAGTAATTAACCAATCAAAAAATAAGTTACTTGTGCTGCTGCAATAAAGTAGTCACCGTATTTTTAATATCAGATATAGCTATTTAATTGTGACTGTATATCTGATGTGTACACAGAAATTGTTTATATCTAATAAATGACATCTGTACTGTAAAGCCAGAGAAGTACTGTTGTCACTAGTAGGGATGTTAAATGAGATTAAAATAATTCTGTGTTAATGCAAATTTTGTATGCAAATGTGGATAGCTTGAAAATGGACCTATCAAATTTCACCTTTGCAGGAGCCGATTGGTCCATTTTCAAGCTGCATGCATTTTCTTACAAAATTCGCATAATCCTGCATTAAAATTATTTGCATCTCATTTTCCTTCCATAATCACTACTGCAACATCTAGCCGAGCTATTTAGCAAACTTACACTCATATATCATTTTAATATGTATTTTAGTACATTGCAAAAGATTAGTCATTTTATATGAGCTGCAATTTGTTTAAAGGAAGCCTAAATCAAATGGAAACAAAATTACCTGGGGCTTCTGCCCGCACCTTCCTCAAACGATACTCTAGTCCCCCGCCGCAGCTTATGCTACGTACACACATTTAATTGATGAAAGAACGACCTAAGTAAAGATAGTTTTAAAAGGTGTGTAACGATCTGATCGTTAGAAAGAACGTTACATCACGTAAAGCATCTATTGCGCCTGCGCATAAAAATGAGAAGTTTCACAGAGAAATAGTGAAATGCGCATGTCAAGCCTAGTACGAACGACCGTTTCCAACGATTTACTACTTTTGCAAACGATCGTCGTTTGTTAAAATCCGCCGAGACAGAACTTTCTTTTGTAGCGATTTGGCTCGTTCGTCGTTTGCCTTAATAGTCGGTGGATCGTTTTTTGTAACGATCGTCGTTGGTAAAGATCTGGGAACGATCGTTACAAACGACTATAGTCGCATGTGTGTACGCACCTTAAGTTTCGGTTTACACCGGCTGGCCAGTCGACTGCAACTACACCTGCACGACCCTGGCCGCACGCATCCTCTCTTTACCGGGATTGTCCTGCACAGGCGCAGTACAAGATTTCCGAGTACTACCCCTGCACAGTATCTCTATCCCCGCTCTCTCTTCTACAGAAAACTAACTTGTCAGTTCCTGGCTGGAGCACGGTATGAAAAGCCACCAGCAAACTTGCAGTAAAATCCTCTACACAGTCCAGTCCCCTGTCATAGCAGATATTGAGTGCTGGAACACTGTCTCTCTACACTTCAACCTTAAAGTCAAAATAAACTTATGATATAATGAAATGTGTGTTTAGTACAGCTTAGAAATAGAACTTTAGTAGCATGTGTCCCTTGCCCCAGCTCCATTCCCAGCCAGTGGCCCGAGGCAACTGACCTAGCAAGGTCGGCAGCCTCTGTCTATGCCACTCGCGGTCGCACTCACACCTGGATTCGTGGGCACAGAACGTTCCTAGATCCATGGGCATAATAGTGAGCGGCACAACTGTGCGCTCGTGCAGACCTCGTCAGGTCAGCTGCTGCAACGGAGGGGACCTCGGGCCACTGGCTGGGTATGGAGCTGGTGCAAGGGTCACATAAGCTGCCAGGGGCTGGAGGAAACTCCAAGTAAGTAGATCTGCTTTTTTTTTTAACACACCTGGTTGTATCCTTTAAAGTAAACCAGAGACGAACACTTATAAAAGATTCATGCATACCTGGGGCTTCCTCCAGCCCACTCCGCATCGATTGCTCCTATGACACCTTCCTCCTCCTTCTGGTCCCGGTAGAAGCCCCGTAAGTTTGGCCATGTGCACACGCATCGCTTCCGTGGCTGGGAGTGCTTTATGTCTGCGCCGTATGCTCCCAGCCGCGGAGTGGTGGAGCGCTGACTAATTATCCTGACTGGCCAAACTTATGGGGCTTCTACCGGGACCAGGAGAAGGAGAAGACGTCATGGGAGTGATCGATGCGGAGTCCGCTGAGGGCAGCCCCAGGAATGTATAAATCTTTTCAGTGTTCGTCTCTGGTACACTTCAAGAAACTTCCGTTGTTAGCAATGCAAAAGTCATATTTTCTAAAGCACTTATAGATCAAAGAAACAGTGATACAAAGCTTCAGATAAGGTTTTAGTGCAGGGGAGTTCAAAGGGTCATTAGCTCTGTTTCATTCAGAGTGTTGTTTGTCATCGCAAATATGGCAGAATAATGCATTGATATAGAAAAAAAATCTATGTAATTGAAATAAAGAGACTCTATTCTTTGCTACTAATGTTCTATTATCAGTACTACGCATACAATTAATTATAGCATACTTTTGTTTCGCTTCAATATCCCATTACTTTGTTACAGCTAATACAAATCCCACAATAAATCTGCAGTCTTTCTACCAGGACTGTGGAGTTGGAGTCGGAGCAATTTTAGGTATCTGGAGTCGGGGAAAAAATGTACCGACTCCTAATGAATTTAAACTGTAATTAAAATAGAAAATATTATAAAATGTTCTATTTCTCAGATAAGTCATCATACATAATTTATATATACAGTAATAACTCTGTTTAGTCCACAAAAATGAAATAAACCAATCAAAAATTAGTTACTTGTGCTGCTTCAATAAAGCAGTCCATGTATTTTGCAAGTCAGATATACACATCTGATTGTGACTGTATATATGATGTGTACACAGGAATCTCTTATATATACGAAATAACATCTATGCTGTAAGAATAAAGCCTGATGTGTAGCTGTGTCACTAATAGAGATGGTCAATGAGATGGAAATAATTTTGCTTTGATGCTGATTTATGCAAATGTATGCACTCTTTTCTCATGAAATCAAATAATTTGATATGCTGTTAAAATTTGGTTTGGTGACTATGAAATAAAGAAAAGGTTTATACATACCTGGGGCTTTCTCCAGCCCCCTTCAGGCTAATCGGTCCCTCGCTGTCCTCCGCCACCTGACTCTTCTGCAATGAGTCCCGATAATTCAGCCAGTCAGCACAGTCCGGCCACGTGCCGCTCCCACAGCCAGGAGCATTCTGCACCTGCATAATAGTGCTGCGCAGGTGTAGTATGCTCCCGGAGGCGGAGTGTGTGCATGCGCACTACGCCCAAATGGCTCAAGTACCTGGACCCATAGCAAAAAAATCCAGGTGGTGGAGGAGGACAGCGAGAGACTGATTAGCCTGAAGGTGGCTGAGGAAGCCCCATGTATGTATAAAACTTTAATTTCATCTGTCTCAGGTTTACTTTGTTACACAGTAGTACTATACATATGCACTCCCCACAGAGCTGCATGGAATCCACTGAGAATGTTGTGCACATTGAACACAAAGGTGCTGTCTATCACCCATAAACCTGGTTCAGATTGTACATGAAGAATGTGTAATAGAGGAAGAATCCCCTTATTCACCTGCAGAGTACCTGCACATCACGTTTGCATGTACCCAGAGTTACATTGCCTAGCTGCCTGATCCATGTTCAGATTTTGCATGAAGAATGTGTAATAGAACAAGAATACCCTCATATATGTATATACATACATATAATATGTACATTTCACACACTATGAATTACTTTTTCCTGTGATGCTGTCGCTTAAAGAGACTCTGTAACAAAAAAAAAGTTCACCTCCGGAGTGGGAAGCCTCAGGGTCCCAATGAGGCTTCCCCCATCCCTGTAGCTGCAGCCAATCCAGCGCTGGCTCCCCTGAAGTCTCCCGCAATCCTCGCTCGACAAGCCTGACAAGGCTTGATATATTTACCTTCTCTCTGGCTCCAACGGGTGGCGCTGTTGCGGCTCTCAGCACGGAGATAGGCAGAAATAGCCGATCTCCGTCAGGTCCGATTTCCTCTACTAGAGCGGCCCGTCAGCGATCGGCTATTTCCGCCTATCTCTGAGCGGAGAGCTGAAACTGCGTTTGCACTGGAGCCGGGAAGGTAAATATTTATATCCCTGCCGTTCTGGGAGCTTTTTCGCTGCCGCCGTGGGACACAGGTGGACAGGTGAAGCCTCGATGTGATCCAGAGGCTTCCCCCACCGGAGGGGAGTACACCCCCAGGGGAACTTTTTCTCGTTACAGGTTTTCTTTAAGGTGGCCATACACTGATAGATGTGCAGCAGATTCTGACCATCAGATAGATATGTCAGATGCCTGTCAGGTTGAATCTGACAGCAATCTATCTGATGTGTGCCAGGAACAGATTTCCAGTAGATTTCAGAATAAAATCTATTGAAAATTGATCTAAATGCATTACTGCACAATTAGATCCAATGCAACTCTATGGGCCATCAATCTGCTGCCAGTAGCAGATCTACCTAGATTTTTCACCGTTAGATCAAATAGATCGAAATCGATTGATCGGCTGTTCGATCGCACATCGATTTGCAGCCGATCGATTTGATCACAATGAAATTGACCAGTGTATGGGCCTCTTTACAGTAGGCAGTCAAAAGCTGACAGATCTGACACATTTTGGACTAGTCAATCTCTTCGTGAGATATTATCAGCATTTCCTTTTATTCATTGAAAAGCCCTTCCTGGAAAAGATCTATACAAAGATTCCAGCTAGCCTCCCTACCTGCTTGTACAATGTTTTGGCAGCTGGGCTGAACAATTTCTGTTCAGTAGTGATGGTCATGTCTAATGCTGGGTACACACATTGCGATTTCCCGCTTGATCCGCGGGATCGATTGGGATAGATTTGATTATTTCCGACATCTTCGGGTTTCAATCGATACAGCCGTCGATTTTGCATACTTAACATGCAAAATTGACGGCTGTATCGATCGAAACCCGATTGAACATGTCGGAAATAATCGATCGGGAAATCGCAACGTGTGTACCCAGCATAAAACTCATGGAAAAGCGTTTGATTTGTTTGATCAGCTCATAGATTTGCAAAGCTCTGATTTTGCTGTGAGCACATCCAGCTTTAGCACATGATCATGACTAGCAAATCAGAAACTTGCATATCTTGTCACCTGACAAAACCTCACATGCCTCTCCATGAGTTCTCCTAAAGGTGCGTACAGACGTCTGATTTTATGTCCGATTGTCGTTCAAACCGGACGTTGGAACGACTTGTCATTCAAACAAAAGGTTCTTCAGGCTCCTTGTACACACAGACGACAAAATGTTTGAAATGCTAATTACAGCTAATTTAACCCTCTGGGCGATACAATTATATCGCCCAGGAGGTGGCGCAGCACTATTTTTTAAAATTTTTTATTTTTTAAATCATGTAGCGAGCCCAGGGCTCGCTACATGATAGCCGCAGCGCAGCGGCATCCCCCCACCCACTCCGATCGCCTTCGGCGATCAGAGTAAGCAGGAAATCCCGTTCAGAACGGGATTTCCTGCTGGGCTTCCCTGGTCGCCATGGCGACGGGGCGGGATGACGTCACCGACGTCATGGACGTCGTGACGTCATAGGGAGTTCCGATCCACCCCTCAGCGCTGCCTGGCACTGATTGGCCAGGCTGCGCAAGGGGTTGGGGAGGGGGGGGGGCTGCGCGGAACGGCGGGTAGCGGCGGATCGGCGGCGAGCGGCGGCGATCGGAAGTTACACGCAGCTAGCAAAGTGCTAGCTGCGTGTAACAAAAAAAAAATTATGCAAATCAGCCCAGCGGGGCCTGAGAAATCCTCCTGCGCGACATACCCCGAGCTCAGCTCGGGATTATCGCTCAGGAGGTTAACCACCCTAGCGTTACGGACGAACTCAGCTCGTCCATGAACGCCATAGTGGATAGCTCCGGCTAGGAGCGGTCTTTTTTCACAATTTAAAAAACAAACAAACATGTAGATACGTGTTGTATCCGATCGCCGCCGATCTGCCGCTACCCACCGCGAAAGGTTCCCCCCCCCCCCCCCCCCCCCGAGACGCATAGCGCAGCCTGGCCAATCACTGCCAGGCTGCACTATGGGGTGGATCGGAACGCCTCATGAGGTCGATGACGTCATGCTGTCATGTCTGATCATCGCCATGGCGACAACAGAAGCCCAAACAGGAAATCTTGTTCATCGCGGGATCATGGACGCGCAAGTATCGCCGGAAAAAAAAAAAGGTAGATGGTGGAGCCGAGCCAATGGGGGAAGTCATGTATCAAACGACTTGTTTGAATGTCTATTAGTGTCAAAGTAACAAGTTTATACACATGTACGGACCTGACTGTCGTTTGAACGACAGTTAAGGTGCGTACATACGCACTACTACAGAGAACGACTGGTCTGTCAGAACCTCCCGCTGGGCGGGCGTTTTTCTGACAGTAGTGCGTGTGTACAGTCTGTCAGACTGAGAAGGCTGTTTCTGAACGATCTGCTGAGCGGATCGTTCAGAATTAGCCTTATCAGTCTGCGGACTGACTGTACACACATGCAGTACTGTCGGGAGAACGCCCGCCCATCGGGAGGGTCTGACGAACCCGTCGTTCTCTGTAGTAGTGTGTGTGTACGCACCTTAAAGAGACTCTGTAACATTAAAAGGATCCCCTGGGGGGTACTCACCTCGGGTGGGGGAAGCCTCCGGATCCTAATGAGGCTTCCCACGCCGTCCTCTGTCCCACGGGGGTCTCGCCGCAGCCCTCCGAACAGCCGGCGACTGTGCCGACTGTCAGTTCAATATTTACCTTTGCTGGCTCCAGCGGGGGCGCTGTGGCGGCTTTCCGTTCCGAACTACACGGAAATACCCGATCTCATTCGGGTCCGCTCTACTGCGCAAGCGCAGGACACTTGCGCCTGTGCAGTAGAGCGGACCCGACGGCGATCGGGTATTTCCGTGTAGTTCGGAGCCGACAGCCGTCAGAGCGCCTGCGCAGGAGCCAGGAAGGTAAATATTGACGTCACCGCTGCACGGACTCCACGGAGGGCTGCAGCGAGACCCCTGACGGATGGAGGACGGCGTGGGAAGCCTCATTAGGATCCGGAGGCTTCACCCACCCGAGGTGAGTACCCCCCAGGGGATCTTTTCATGTTACAGTTCCTCTTTAAAGGATACCCCAACTGAAATGTGACATAATGAGATAGACATGTGTATGTACAGTGCCTAGTACACAAATAACTATGCTGTGTTCCTTTTTTTTCTTTCTCTGTCTGAAAGAGTTAAATATCAGGTATGTAAGTGGCTGACTCAGTCCTGACTCAGACAGGAAGTGACTACAGTGTGACCCTCACTGATGAGAAATTCCACTTTTTTATCTCTTTCTTGCTCTCAGAAGCCATTTTCTGCTAGAAAAGTGTTTTATAGTTGTAATTTCTTATCAGTGAAGGTCACACTGTAGTCACTTTCTGTCTGAGTCAGGACTGAGTCAGCCACTTGCATACCTTATATTTAACTCTTTCAGGCAGAGAAAGAAAAAAAGGAACACAGCATAGTTATTTGTGTACTAGGCACTGTACATACACATGTCTATCTCATTATGTCACATTTCAGTTGGGGTATCCTTTAAGATCAGTCAAAACTGCTATCAGTTTAACTATCGAACCTACACACGTCCAACTGTCGTTCAGAAATATCAGACGTGTGTACGTACCTTAAACGTGACCATCACTACTGTTCGGTAAGTGCTTTTGTAAATACTTAGAATCCCATAAGAGGACTGACTGTTTTTGATCAATCAGATTTTCATTATCTACTATAATTGACAGCAACATAGGAAAAAAAATAATTTATAGTGCATTTTGCTGTAAGAGAAATCTACATTTTATAGTATGACTTTTACATTTTATTTTTTTACGGCAGTTGAGCGTTAGGATAGGAGCACACTAGGTAGAAGTGCTAGCATTGCGAAAATGCACATAATGCAAGTCAATGGGCTGCATGAAAAAACGCATTTGTTTGCGTTCTGCAATGTGTATTTTTAAAACCGCTGCTGTTGCTGCACAATTTGCTAAAATGCACATAATGAACGTCAATGGTTATGCAGAGGTATTGTGTTTTATGCATATTTTTTTACGCTTTTATTTTTTAAATATGTATTTACGCTTCCTGTTGATTTCCTAGTGATTTGCATAAAACGCATCATAGAAAGCATACAAAACGCAAATGCTTATTATATATGCAAACCTCAAACGAATTAAAATGCAAGAACGTATGTGCGGAGCAAAAACAATGTAAATGCACGGAAAACGCACTAAAAATGCACAAACGCATATGCAGAAAAACACTACCAAAACGCTACCTTTCCGACACTGCCTAGTGTGTGTCTACCCGAAAAGTGGACCTGAGCCCTTGGAAGAACAGACTGGAAGTGTTCATTCCACATAGAAATGCTGTAAAATCAGCTGCACTGAGCTGTGTTTATTTAGATACAGTTGAGTGTAATTATCTGTAGGCATGATTCCTAGGCCTTGGTGTTAGCTGTACAGAAAAGACAGATACTTTAACCCTTCCTTTTCTCCCTGAAAGTTCATACAGTACATTTTCAAGGCTTTTTGGGGGTTTTTCTGTGTATTGTAACGAATATATTTTTCCCCCTGATAGTTTTCAAACTGTCCCTAATCTTTTAGAGCAGAGAGGGAGTTCTGAGCTCAGATCCACTTTAAAGGGAACCTGAGATGGGGTGAAGAGAAAAAAATACGTACCTGGGGCTTCCTCCAGCCCCCTCCCTCCTCTGCCATCCTCCAGCACTGTCCGAATCCTCAGCAATTTGCCCCAGAAAGTTCTCTGGTCTGGGGCGTACTGCAACCCCGTCACACTTCCATTGCCATCTGTATGGGCAGTGAGCTGACATGCGAAATTATTCTGCAACACTGTGAACTAGCCCTTACAGTAGTGTACCTATGAATCGGACGCCAGGAGATTTGGGCACAGGGAAAAGCGATAAACGGGTAACCCTGCTCCTGCACAAGTCCCAGCGGCGTTAATTACTATTCCCCCTCCAGGCTGCCATGGATAGTGGGGAAAAGACGTAATTCGGCTTCCAGCTATTGCTGGCGGCCGAATTAGGGTTTTTGTAGTAATTTGTGATCCGTCTTTTGACGGCACCCAAATGACTCAATGAGCGCCGCTATAGCCATAATCCCTATTAGGGCCCATGGTGGCGGCGGCTGTGCCCAAGTCTCCTGCGCTGGTTTACATAGCTCTCTCACAGTAGGAATGGTGTACCTTTCATCATAGGGCTTGTTCCTCTCCAAATGTAGCGTTTATGGTTGTGGACAATAAGTAAAATTTAAACTCTAAATAACTGTGCCAGAAGGTTTGAGGCTCGTCTGTGCTGTTTGGCATATTGTAAGCGGGATACTTTGTGACATTTGGGTAGCAATGTCTTTCTATTCTTAACTAGACCATGCAGCCCATCTTTCTTTAGGGCTCATTTACACTTGAACGTTTTGCCGCGATTTTGGCAAAACGCTCAAACGATAGCGCTTTTTAAAAGCGCTAGTGTAATGAGACCCTATGGGCCCGTTCTTACTTGGGCGATTTGTGCTAATCGCCGCAAATTGCCCAAAAACGCGCAAATACGTAGTCTGCACCATTTTCAGGCGATTTCCCGGCAATCGCGTTTTTTTGCGTTCAGCGCAAAAAATCGCCAGAGCAAAACGCTAGCAAAAGCGCTAGCGTTTTGCGATCAGCAAGTGTGAATGGGCCCTCATTGTGGATCTTGAAACTGCCACGCCACATTTTTTCAGAGAGTCCTGTATTTCACCCAAAGTTATTTGTGAGTTTTTGCATCAAAAACAATTTTTCTGGCAGCTGTGGCTGACATTTTTGTTGATCTACCTGACTCTGTTTCAACAGAATCCATAATTTTGCTCTACTTAGAGTTTGGACATGATTGACATTCTCAATTTCTTGGATATTGTTTTTTTTTTTTCTATAGCTCATTCCACTTTTATAGCATTTAACTACCTTTTCCTGCAGATCCTTTGACATTTCTTTTGCTTTCCCCATGACTTAGAAGCCAAAAAACATCAGTGCAGCACTGGATGAAAGATGCAATGGCCTGTCAGGAGTCCAGTAGTTCCAAGAAGACACAAAATAAAAAATAGTAGTAATAAGTACAAGACCTGTAGTGTATAAAATATGATTTTCAGGTCCCCATTATTGACGAGCTGCATGAAGTACAAGTTGTTATCAAACAGCTCTTGTGCAGATTGCTTGAGAAGATTGTAAAATGTTTTTTTTTTTTTTTTTTTTTTTTTTTTACAAGAGGTTAGTCAGAAGTTCAATCAAATGTAGATTCAGTAGCTACAAAACAATGTTTTATTGAAATGTGTACGCCATGAATAGGTTTCAGACATTAAGCTAAACTGCAATAATGACACTGGATGATGTGTAATTGAGAGAAGTTTCATTGTAATTTCAGCATGCCTTTACATGCAGTGCAGCAAATTTCATTTGATATTTTGGACTTGATGTCTTCTCTTGTAAATGACATTGGCCTCGTTTCATCAAGACTTATCGAATTGGTTAACGACAGTTTGGTAAAATACCGAATTCGTTAAGTTGATTTCAGGATTCATCAAATTTATCTACAGCTGTTAGCGAGCATTCGGTAATAATTCGGTAATAATTCGTTAGTGATGCGTTAAAACGGAAGAAAGTGCAATTCATGAAAATGAAAGTGGGTGTGGTTTATCGTTAAATTTAGGATTAGTTATCTCCTTCACTGCTCTGTCGTCGTTCCTGTCAGATCATCGCTGACAGAGCAGATGGAGCCATTTGAAGTGGTTATGTATCAGCTGAGAGTGATTCAAAGGCGCAGAAGGGCAAGAATAAGGTCTAGAACCAGATCAATCTGCAAGAGAATGGATTTATTTGCTATAACAGGACATCGGCATTTCTCTTGAATCATCTTGTAAGAGAACACAGGCAGTGCCAGGGTTAACTAATTTGCTAGCTGCACTATATTTTTTTTTTTAGAAAAGGCTCCGATCAAATTGTGGGATTGTCCCAAGCCACTTCCAGAGTCCTGGTCCAGGTGTTAAGCCCTATTCAGAATGTTGCTACGTAGTGTTCAAAGGACTGCCTTTTACCCACAATTCCATGGGAATCTTATGGCCTTGTGTTAAATTACCGCTGTAAAATGGAAATATCGACACGTTACCGAATGGTTACCAAATTGTTATCGAATTCACACCGTATGAGGAAAAACCTTGATGAATACAACTAGAAATCGCTAAACTTCGAATTCGGTAATTTAACAAACTGGAAAAAGTTATCTCAAAGAGAATGATGAATCGAGGCCATTGTGTTGCGAGATAAACTGTTTCAGTTTGATTTTTTTTTTTTCTCCAATTCACTGAGCGCTATTTGCTGAAGATGTGTGATTAAGAACAGGAAAGTAAAGGGTGGGCCATTTATAAGGAAAAAAATTATAAAATGGGAATGGTTAATGAAATTAACTTCCTGTTTGTGGCACATTAGTATATGTGAGGGGGAAACTTTTCAAGGTGGGTGGTGACCATGGTGGCCATTTTGAAGTCGGCCATTTTGAATCCAACTTTTGCTTTTTCAATAGGAAGAGGGTCATGTGACACTCCCTTTGCTCATGAAATCAAATAATTTGATATGTTGTTAAAATTTGGTTTGGTTACTATGAATTAAAGGGTACCTGAGATGGATGAAAAGAAAATGTTTATACATACATGGGGCTTTCTCCAGCCCCCTTCAGGCTAATCTGTCCCTTGCTGTCCTCCGCCACCTGGATCTTCTGCTATGAGTCCCGGTAATTCAGCCAGTCAGCACAGTCCGGCCGCTCCCACAGCTAGGAGCATTCTGCACCTGTGCATTAGTGCTGTGCAGGTGTAGTATGCTCCCAGCGCCTGACTGGCTCAAGTACCTGGACCCATTGCAGAAGATCCAGGTGGCAGAGGAGGATTGCGAGGGACTGATTAGCCTGAAGGGGGCTGGAGAAAGCCCCATGTATGTTTAAAACTTTAATTTCGTCTCTCTCAGGATTACTTTGTTACACAGTAGTACTATACTCCACATATGCACTCCCCACAGAGCTGCATGGAATCCACTGAGAATGTTGTTCACATTGAACACAGAGGTGTTGTCTATCACCCATAAACCTGGTTCAGATTGTGCACAAAGAATGTGTAATAGAGCAAGAATCGCCTCATTCTCCTGCAGAGTACCTGCACATCATTCTTACATGTACCCACAGTTACATTGCCTAGGGCCTGATAAATGTTCTTTGTTCCTGTCTGTACCTTCTACAAGTACTCCCACCAAGGACTAGTTTTAGTATATGACTAAAAGTATTAGAGGCAGAAGATCAGCTGGCTAGCCAGGTAACTGGTATTTTTTATATATCAGCCTTTTACACTTCAATCCGGCCTGGTTTGCGGATCCTTTTTTGTTCACCTATCACAATGTATGGCGCTGATATTTTATTTAGAAATAAAGGTGCATTTTTTCAGTTTTGCGTCCATCACTTATTACAAGCCCATAATGAAAAAAAAACAAAACAGTAATATATGTCACAGGGCCCCTCGTGGCCAGGCCACAAATGCCTTCCAATCAGTTTCAGCACACAGACCATGTAAGCTGTGGTCGCGATCAGTGCGCAGAAACCGCTGGAGTTTTGGCAGCAGACCGACCAGAAGTGAGCCCGTGGGTTACGGTAATTACGAATTACACACTATTTCAGGGTATAACTGGCACCACCTCTGTTTTCTGAGACAGAGGAACTCACTGACTGGCTGAGCCTAGACCTACAAATAAAAACGGTTAAACACATTCTATTTTGTCTAGCTAGCAACAAAAGTAGTGTCTCTCCAGAAGTCTGGGTTCAGTTTCTGTATGGCTGAATAATAGGGTAGCTGAACAAACAACTGACGATAGCGTCGGTTTATTAATGCAATATAAATAATATATACAGACAATCATTAAAATCAACAATTATTGAGACATTAGTAGTGCAGTATGAAAAGAAAAGGATAAAATACTTAGGTTCGTGGAAAGATGTCCTTTTGTGGGAAAACTTGTAAAGTTCAGTTTCAATTTAGTTCAGTTAGTAGCAAAGTTCTTTTGTTTCAGAGCAAAGTCCAAAAAAGATGGCCGCTAACCATGTGTCCTCTGGCTAGCAGCAGACAGGCTCTCATACAGATGGAACTTGGAGGACTGAGATCCACCTGCTGGCAATGTGCTTTTGATGAAGCTGGCTTGGGGGTGTGGCCGTGCCTGCCCCCTCTAAATTACCAACCAACCACAGTTCAAGTCCTTGGGGAGAGATTTAGGCTTAAACTTATAAAATGCTGTAACTCATAAACGATACATGTCATATTTAGGTGGATAGCAGATTCATACTTGTCGGAAAATACAGATTAATATTATATCAGGCGTGACTAGGGCAGATTCATACCACAATAACTAGACAAGATATTGTCATGAATGTTATATCAGCATGTTGGGCAGACTTTAACGAATAAGACTATATGAATTTCATAGCTGTGCGATACACGGTCTCCATATACAGACAAGAAATCATCCAACACATGCATTCAGATCTGCCCTCCATTGGTGCCATGGAGTCTGTAGGAAAGCAGGTTTTGAATAGACCTCCTGCTGTGAGTGAAGTGTCCTTTGAATAGGCTCACCATTTGGTGACTATGGACATCTCCCTGAGGTAGTTAAAAGTAAACATTCTTCTTGGACACAAGCATTGTCCAAGCTAATTAGCACCTCCCCCCAGGCCTTTTACAGGGATTCTCTTAGCTAAGACCAAACCTCCCAGCTGTTCCTAGTCAGAGGGAGATTACACATCACATCTCGGTTTAACTATTTGCGTTGCAAACCGACTGCAATTGCGTTTTGGCCGACTGGGCGTCGCCCGGCGTCACAATATACTTTACTACATACATATTAACCACGTAGCAACTTCTGCCACGCTTTTCTACGTCCTTGTTTACAAACACCTATAAACACATGTAAATATTTGGTTCTCTTTTCTATTTTTAGAAAACTGAGTACGTATAGCACCAGCTTGTGGCTAAAAAGTAAAACTACTTCCAAATACACCATTATTCACTTACCATAGAAACATTAAATACATTTTCATTATTTTTGAAACTCCTTCACCCCTAACCCAAAATAAAATATTATCACCATACTTTGTACTAGGGACACAATTTAAACATTGTAATAACCGGGACAAATGGGCAAATAAAATGTGGTGTCTGTTTTATCTACGATAGCACATTTTATTTTTAAACTAAAATGGCTGAAAGCTGAGAAATGGTGATTTTTTTTTTCATTTTTTTTTCTTCCTCTTCCCTGTCAAATCCATATAAGATAATATAATTCTTAGCATAAAGTACTGCCTAAAGAAAGCCTAGTTTTTCCCGCAAAAAATAATGTATAGATCATTTCAGTGTGATAATTAGTGATAAAGTTATTACCGAATGAATGGGAAGAGCTTTTGAAGGGGAAAAAACCTGTGGTAGAGAAGTGGTAATTTCTTTTTGTGTATAATAATTTTTAATCCAATCTGTGTAGCAAATCCTTTGTGGGGGATATAAGACTATGGAAAGGCTGAAATACTGAATGGAAAATTGCGATGTCTATATTGAGCTCAAGGGACTGAGTGAAGTGTGTATATATATATATATATATATATATATATATATATATATATATATATATATATATATATATATATATATATATATATATATATATATATATATATATATATATATATATATATATATATATATATATATATATATATATATATGCTGTTACTCCCAGTAAGCCTACATAGACTTTGCCCCTACCTTCCTCCCTTCCCAGCCTAGAAGATCGTAGAACAGATAGACACTTTGTAAATGTTGTATTAATCTGCCTCCCAGAGGTGCCAATTTTTGCTTCTGCTAATTTCACTGACATCTATATTTTATATATACCTAATTTACCTTTCATATTACAAATAAAGTGCAGCCATTCAAAGAATTGTTTTCTTTATCTTTTGATTTTTGCTTGATTGGTTGCCATTTATTTTATTTTTTCCCCTTCATCATCTGCATAGGCTATCATTCATAAAAGTGCTGTCAGTAAGTGGAGTCAGTGCGGGAAAACACAGCTGTCGGTAGTTTAGACTTCTGGGTGGTCATTCATAAAAATGTTGCCTGTTTTGATACAAGTTCGGAGTTTTTCCGGAAAAGGCTGGCGGTAGGCATGCGGAAACAGAGAAGCTGCCCGAGTCCCTCCGTGTGCTGCTCTCACTGCTGCTGCTTGGGAAGTCTGTCCCATTCACTTACATGTACTCCGCAAGCTTATCGCTACTGCCGAGGGAGCGGTAATCCCCGTCCACATACCGCTTGCGCTAATATTTTATGAATTGCCATTTTGGTACTTTTTCCAGATAAATCTAGAGAATCACCGCACAATGCGGTAATTTATTGCTCTGCACGGGTATGTCAGCTTCGCATGCAGAAACGGCCTTTATGAATACATATTTTGCTAAGTTGTCGGTAAAGTATGCTGTTTTAAGCATTTCCGCATGCGGGAACGCTTTATGAATGATAGCCATAGTGTTGAACATACATTCATGATCAGTGTTAAAGTACTACTCGTAATTTTTGGCTAAAAGGTTAAAGAAATCCCACAATTTATACTTTAAGTGTGCATACACACATCCAATTTTGATTGGCCAATTCCTGACCAATTTCACCTCCATGTAGTATGCGGCATTTCCTGACCAATTTCACCTCCTCCATGTAGTATGCGGCTGGTTTCACACCAGAAAGCAGCGTTAGGTGATGCGGTGTGTCGCGCTCGAAGCACTGCATTGCACCGTCGAAAGCAGGGCTTCAGGGAACACTGCGCTATTGCGCGGTGTTCCCTGTCTGGCCACTGGCCAAGCAGTAAGTGACACGTGTGTGTGTGTGATGCACGCTTGTCATCACTTCCTGCTTTGGGTATGCACTTTGCGCCGTGACGTCTCGTCTGTGTTTTTTAAGAATCCACGCAACGCCACAGACTAACATGGCTTCCAGGGCGACACAGAGCGCCCCAATTCGCCGCAGCGTTAACATAGTTCTTGAACTGCGTCAAATACCGCACAGTCTCAGTGTGAAACGGCCCTAAGGGATTTTGAATTTTATAAACAGCAATTGCAAAGTCTGACTGTCAATAGTGTGCAAGTGAGTAGGGAGGCTGGCTGGTATCTTTCAATGCTGCTGTTCAGGAAATGTTGTTGAAAACAAAGAAAACCCTGAATTCCCCAGGGCTGTGGAGTCGGTACAAAAATCTTCCGACTCCAACTCCTCAGTTTATGGAACTATGACTCCGACTCCGGGTACCCAAAATGGCTCCGACTCCTCGACTCCTTAGTCTAATACTTACCAGGGCTGTGGATTTTTTACAAAAATCATCTGATTCCTGACTGACTCCTCAGTTTATGAAATCAACAACTCCGACTCCGGGTGCCCAAAATTGCCCTGACTCCGACTCCTTGACTCAGACTCCACAGCCCTGGAATTCCCCATGAGGAGATGGGCTGGCCCAAACCTGTCGGTTCTGTCAGATTTTAACGGCCTTTTTTTTTCGCGATAGTGGTCCTTTAATATAGCTTTAAAATTCCTAAGCTTTGGCAGTGATGAAATGCCTTTTATGGTACATACTTTCTTTCAACCGTTGGAGTCGATAGTCATAAACTGAAGAGTTGGAGTCAGAGGATTGTTGTACCAACTCCACAGCCCTGGTATTATACTGTATACCGTAAGTGTCTGCAGAGATTAAGGGCATATTCACAGTGGGAAGGTGCGTTGTAATGTGACGTTAAAGTCGCAACGCAGCATTACAACACAATGCAAAAAAAGGGTGATAATGCACATTAACGCTGTTACTGTAGCATACAGTGGTGCCTACAGGCAATGAAAGGCATGCCTCTCTGTATCTGTTTAACGTCTGCGTTTAGAGGTAACGCATTGCAAGCAGTGAGTTACTATACCTCTCCATTTACAACGCGACGTTACCATCGCACTGTGAATGTCGCATAGGCTTAGCATTACAGTGCATTAACCTGCGTTATAATGACTTAATAACGCAGGACAATAACTTCCCACTGTGAATGTGACTTAAATGTTTTTTCACAAATTCATTTTGTAATGCTGTTCAGTGTTTTACTGTTCAAAAGTTTTCAATTATGTGTTAAATTTTTTTTTTTCTTTTACAATTACTGTTTGCTTAGAAACTTTTTTTTTTTTTTTTAAGCTTCCTTGAAAGAAGGTCAACTATCAAAGACTTTTCCAGTAGACAATAAGGGTTATTTTAAGGTGGCCATACACCGATAATTTTTTTTCATCAATTTCTGTCCGATTTTATCATTTGTCTAAACAGGGTAAGTATCCTTTTGGATGGGCTTGAACTCCGAGTTTTACCTCTTCCTCAGCTGGTGGCTAGGAGTGGAGAGACAACTCTTTTATGTAGTTATTGCCAAGGACTGTAGAATTCCAGTCCTGTATCTGGGTCCTGGAAGTGTTTCTAAACCTTAGTAAAGGGGTCCATACACCTAACGATTTTCCCGCCGATATACAGCAGATTCTATCACTGTGAAATCGTCACGCAAACGCTGACCGAACAATTTCCGTCCGAAATAAATCGTTCCCATCGATCTGTCCCTGCGGAAGATTTTTCTCGATCGCCGGCGGGTTGGGAGTGCGTCGATAGCGACGTTCAAATGCCCGATGACCGAAGCAATACAGCGGAGATGCAGCCCTGGAGCGGAGAAGAAGACAGCGGAGACCGGGGGAGTCGCGCCGGCCAGATCAGGTAATGTATAGTTGGCGGGCAGGCGGCGGCAGCTCCACAGATTGTGATCGCTTTCATGCTGAAATCGATTCACAATATGTTTGCAGTAAAGGCAGCCTTACGATCAGATTCAATCAGAGAGGGATCTATCTGTTGGTCGAATCTGATGGCAAATCGACTAGTGTATGGCTACCTTAAGTTCGTTTCTGTAAGTGAACCAGAGTAAGAAATTACACAGATATCTCAGGGCTTGTTTTCCTGTTGAGAAACCTTCGCTGCTCGGAAAGTAAGGGTGATAGTTCTCTATAGAAATATTACTGACCAAATTTGTTCAGTTGCATTTACTAACACAAGAAAAAGCACCACAAGTCATTTCACAGGGGGTGGCAAATGCCTTGAAAATGTTGACTGCATTATGCTGGCATTCAGCTTGATAATGAAGATTGGAGGGTGCAATGTGATACCAGACTAAAGGCCACTAAATGGACACAGGGGCGGTTGAAACGAGTTTCACCTGCCTTTAGTCTGGATTCACGGTGCACCCTCCAAACGTTATCAAGCTAAATCCGTCGTGTGCATGGCAGCCCGTGATGCCTCCGACCACTCGGCCAGTGATCCATTCTGGCAGATAATTTTGGCCAAGCGACTGCTGATAGCAGTGTTCTCCCCCACTTACCCTGCCCGCTGCACAATGTCACTCACACGCTGCTCCGCCTCTCTTCATAGAACAGAACACGTAGCTCGCTTGCAAGCAAGTGATATGTCTGCACAGCCTCAGCCCTACAAAGTCGGCTGAGGGATTGGGTCCCATTCCTTCAGGGTGACATTGATTGAGCGTGTGTACAGGCCTTGAGGGCAAACATCTGGTGACCACTAGAACAAAGCTTAAAGCTGGGCATACACTGGCCCGATTTGCGCCCGTTTCGACAGCAGATTCGATCACTGGGATCGAATCTGCTGCCAATCGTTCACGCTACACGCCGAATTTCAAACCATTCCGTCCGATCCGTTGTTCGCGCCGTGCGGAAAATAACCGTCGATCGCCCGCGGGTAAAGAGCGCATCGCTAGCGGCGTTCGAGTGCCCGACGACCGACGCAATAGAGCCGCATACTTTACCTGCTCCGCCGGCACGACTCCCAGGTCTCCGCTCTTCTTCTCCGTCTCCGCTCTGGTCTGGTCTCCGGCATGCTTCCCTTCTTCCTGTCCCGGCAGGAAGTTTAAACAGTAGAGGGCGCTCTACTGTTTAAACTTCCCCCAGACAGGAAGAAGTAAAGCATGCTGGACCTGGAGACCAGAGCAGAGACGGAGAAGAAGAGCGGAGACCCGGGAGTCGCGCCGGCGGAGCAGGTAATGTATGCGGCGGCGGGGGGAGCGGCGGCAGCAGCACCACCACCACAGATTGTGAACGGTTTCAGGCTGAAATCGGTTCACAATCTGTTTGCAGTAAAGGTAGCCATACGATCCCTCTCTGATCAGATTCGATCAGATAGGGATCTGTCTGTTGGTCGAATCTGATGGCAAATCGACCAGTGTATGGCCACCTTAAGTCTTTGTGGCTCAGGGTGGCTGTGAAATGTAACTGTAATTACCTGACATAGTGTATAAATGCGACTATAAAAGCAATTATTTGTTTTTCTTTGTATTACACAAGAGTGCTAGCAATTGGTTAACATCTAATATCTCAGCAAATGATTAAAGTTATAATAGATAGATGTTATCTACTGTAGATATTATCTATCTAATAGATAGAAATAGATGATAGAATATCCTCAGCTAGGATTTACATACACACGTCAAATCAGGCGTGTTTACAAACGGTCGTTCGGCTGATGAGGCTGATTTTGAAAACCAGCCTTATCAGCCGAACGACTGTTTGTACACACACCCAATTTGATGTCCGAAAGACCAATCATTTGGAAAAATCAAACGTGTGTATGTACCTTAAAGTGAACCAGAGACAAAGCACTCATGTATTTTTCTATATATATCAGTGGGAACATTAGAGAAAACACCTACCCTGCTCTCTGTTTCATTATTCACTGTTCAGCCTGCTTCTAATCAGCCCTGATAAAATCCCCAACTGAGCATTCAGTCTGGCTTTGCTATAATTACTCAGTTATGATTCCTTAGCAGAGCCACAAGGGGACAGGCTGGGGCTTGAAAAGACAGCACAGAAGACAGACTCCGCTATAAAGATTCCTGAACAAAGCCAGACTGAATGCTCAGTCGGGGATTTTTTCAGGGCTGATTAGAAGCAAGCTAAACAGTAAATAATGAAACAGAGAGCAGGGTAGGTGTATTATCTAATGTTCCCACTGATATATATGGTAAAATACATGAGGGTGCTTCGTTTCTGGTTCCCTTTAAGGGATAGTCAATGAAATGCAAATAATTCCAAATAAAAGCAAATGTGCGTGTAAGCTGGTATTAATTGCATCATCTCTGACTAGGATCTGTACATTAAATAGACAAATATTGTTGTATTTATTTTTGGAGCATTAGTGGCGCATGTTCTATTTCAATAGTGAGTCAGAAGACCACTGCGGTAGATTATCCTCTGCAGACCCCCTACCTGCCACTATAAAGTGATTCCCCCTCTTCAATCTCCCCAAATCCCATGTTTTCTCTAGATATCCTTTAGATTGTAAGCTCACAAGCTTTCTTTTGTAAGTTACTGTACATTTTTGTTGATTACAATATATTTGTTATTAATAGAGGCATTTACAGTGGTGTGAAAAACTATTTGCCCTCTTCCTGATTTCTTCTTCTTTTGCATGTTTGTCACACCTAAATGTTTCTGCTCATCAAAAACCGTTAACTATTAGTCAAAGATAACATAATTGAACACAAAATGCAATTTTAAATGATGGTTTTTATTATTTAGTGAGAAAAAGAAATCCAAATCTACATGGCCCTGTGTGAAAAGGTTATTGCCCCCCTTGTTAAAAAATAACTTAACTGTGGTTTATCACATCTGAGTTCAATTTCTGTAGTCACCCCCAGGCCTGATTACTGCCACACCTGTTTCAATCAAGAAATCACTTAAATAGGAGCTTTCTGACACAGAGAAGTAGACCAAAAGCACCTCAAAAGCTAGACATCATGCCAAGATCCAAAGAAATTCAGGAACAAATGAGAACAAAAAGTAATTGAGATCTATCAGTCTGGTAAAGGTTATAAAGCCATTTCTAAAGCTTTGGGACTCCAGCGAACCACAGTGAGAGCCATTATCCACAAATGGCAAAAACATGGAACAGTGATGAACCTTCCCAGGAGTGGCCGGCCAACCAAAATTACCCCAAGAGCGCAGAGAAAACTCATCCGAGAGGCCACAAAAGACCCCAGGACAACATCTAAAGAACTGCAGGCCTCACTTGCCTCAATTAAGGTCAGTGTTCACGACTCCACCATAAGAAAGAGACTGGGCAAAAACGGTCTGCATTGCAGATATCCAAGGTGCAAACCACTTTTAAGCAAAAAGAACATTAAGGCTCATCTCAATTTTGCTAAAAGACATCTCAATGATTGCCAAGACTTTTGGGAAAATACCTTGTGGACCGACGAGACAAAAGTTGAACTTTTTGGAAGGTGCGTGTCCTGTTACATCCGGCATAGAAGTAACACAGCATTTCAGGAAAAGAACATCATACCAACAGTAAAATATGGTGGTGGTAGTGTGATGGTCTGGGGTTGCTTTGCTGCTTCAGGACCTGGAAGGCTTGCTGTGATAGATGGAACCATGAATTCTACTGTCTACCAAAAAATCCTGAAGGAGAATGTCCGGCCATCTGTTCGTCAACTCAAGCTGAAGCGATCTTGGGTGCTGCAGCAGGACAATGACCCAAAACACACCAGCAAATCCACCTCTGAATGGCTGAAGAAAAACAAAATGAAGACTTTGGAGTGGCCTAGTCAAAGTCCTGACCTGAATCCTATTGAGATGTTGTGCCATGACCTTAAAAAGGCGGTTCATGCTAGAAAACCCTCAAATAAAGCTGAATTACAACAATTCTGCAAAGATGAGTGGGCCAAAATTCCTCCAGAGCGCTGTAAAAGACTCGTTGCAAGTTATCGCAAACGCTTGATTGCAGTTATTGCTGCTAAGGGTGGCCCAACCAGTTATTAGGTTCAGGGGGCAATTTCTTTTTCACACAGGGCCATGTAGGTTTTGAGTTTTTTTCTCACTAAATGATAAAAACCATCATTTAAAACTGCATTTTGTGTTCAATTATGTTATCTTTGACTAATAGTTAACGGTTTTTGATGAGCAGAAACATTTAAGTGTGACAAACATGCAAAAGAAGAAGAAATCAGGAAGGGGGCAAATAGTTTTTCACACCACTGTAAGTAGTAGACAATTTAATATGTACCCACATGTGTTTCTTACTCTCTATAGCACCATGTGAGATATCCTTGAGGTGTCTATTATAAAATATAGATTTTTTTGCTTTAACCTGGTATTGTTTTTTTGTGTGTCCTTGAGCAAATACCGTAAACACCATAGCACCTTATGATACACTTGGGAGGAGCTCATTAAACTTTTTAGTCTGATTTGACTGACCTCAGCTTAAGCTAACGTCAACTCGGTTCATAAAAATAAGGATAAGTTGCCTACCTTTTTCCAGCTGCTAAGGTAAACATAAATAATCCCTTCAGACATGGCAGGTCCTCCACAATGCCTGCTTCACTGTAAATTGGAAGGCATGCCTCCTTGCTAATATTAAGGGACTCCGAGCAGTGCAGAAACTATGGAAAGATGCATATCATTTTAAAGCTCTCTTTCTCTTCTTTCTAATGATATATAAACCACCGCCCTACGCCTTTTAGTTTTCGCTATTTTTGAGATCGAAATTGCCGCGGCCGCGACTTTGATCGCGAAAATAGAGAAAACTAAAAGGCGTAGGGCGACGATTTAGGTGTCGCCAGAAAGAGGAGAAAGAGAGCTTTAAAATGATATCCATCTTTCCATAGTTATATTCTATTACACAGGGCGACTTTTTCTCAAATTCAACAGCTCCATTCAGCAGAAAAAGTCGCCCTGTGTAATACAATGTAACTATGGAAAGATGGATATCATTTTAAAGCTCTCTTTCTCCTCTTTCTGGCGACACCTAAATCGTCACCCTACGCCTTTTAGTTTTCTCTATTTTCGCGATCAAAGTCGCGGCCACTGCAAATTCGATCGAAAACTAAAAGGCGTAGGGCGGTGGTTTATATATCATTGGAAAGAGGAGAAAGAGAGCTTTAAAATTATATGCATCTTTCCATAGTTTCTGCACTGCTCGGAGTCCCTTTAAACAACGGCTGCAGTACGGTCGCTTGGTGCATGGGAGCTGGCGAAAGCACCAGATCCTAGTTCCCTTTAGTACTGGTTAACCACTGGAACTTGACGGAAGATTTTTACGCAAATCGTTTTAACCACTTCCCGACCGCTGTATAGACAATTGGCGGCCGGGAAGTGGACCCCGCAAGGACCGCCGTATTGACAAATGGCGGCGGTCCTTGTAGGGGCATGGGCGGCGCGATCGCGTCATTCGTGACGCGATCGGCCGCCGGGGACTGGCTCCGCCCACCTTGCGCTGTAACCCGCTGGCCGTTCGGAAGCGCCGGCGGGTTACTAACGCCTGAATCGCCGCATACAAAGTGTATAATACACTTTGTAATGTTTACAAAGTGTATTATACAGGCTGCCTCCTGCCCTGGTGGTCCCAATGTCCGAGGGACCACCAGGGCAGGCTGCAGCCACCCTATGTCGCACCCAAGCACTCTGATTTTACCCCCTTCCTGCCCCAGATCACCCACAGCACCCCTCAGACCCCCCCTGCCCACCCCCCAGACCCCTGTTTGCACCCAATCTGATCACCCACCCACACCAATAGATCACCCGCAGATCCGACGTCAGATCACCTCCCAAGTGCAGTGTTTACATCTGTTCTCTACCCTAAACACCCACTAATTACCCATCAATCACCCCCTGTCACTGCTACCTATCAGATTTGACCCCTATCTGCCCCTAGGGCACTCAATCACCCGCCCACACCCTCAGACCCCAGCCCTGATCACCTCGCCAGTGCATTGCTTGCATCTATTCCCCCCTCTAATCACACCTTGAGACACCCATCAATCACCTCCTGTCACCCCCTAGCACACCTACCCATCAGATCAAGCCCTAATTTGCCCTGTGTGGGCTCCTGATCACTCGGCCAAACCCTCAGATCCTCCTCAGACCCCCTTCTGATCACCTCCCCAGTGCATTGATTGCATCTATTTTCCCCTCTAACCACCCCCTGAGACACCCATCAATCACCTCCTGTCATCCCCCTAGCACTCCTATCCATCAGATCAGGCCCAATACAACCTGTCATCTAAAAGGCCACCCTGCTTATGACCGGTTGCACAAAATTCGCCCCCTCATAGACCACCTGTCATCACAATTTGCAGATGCTTATACCCCTGAACAATCATTTTGAGACATTTGGTTTCCAGACTACCCACGGTTTTGGGCCCGTAAAATGCCAGGGTGGTATAGGAACCCCACAAGTGACCCCATTTTAGAAAAAAGACACCCCAAGGTATTCTGTTAGGTGTATGACGAGTTCATAGAAGATTTTTATTTTTTGTCAAAGGTTAGCGGAAATTGATTTTTATTGTTTTTTTTTTTCACAAAGTGTCATTTTCCACTAACTTGTGACAAAAAATAAAATCTTCTATGAACTCGCCATACACCTAACGGAATACCTTGGGGTGTCTTCTTTCTAAAATGGGGTTACTTGTGGGGTTCCTATACTGCCCTGGCATTTTAGGGGCCCTAAACCGTGAGGAGTAGTCTAGAAAACAAATGCCTCAAAATGACCTGTGAATAGGACGTTGGGCCCCTTAGCGCACCTAGGCTGCAAAAAAGTGTCACGTGGTACCGCCGTACTCAGGAAAAGTAGTATAATGTGTTTTGGGGTGTATTTTTACACATACCCATGCTGGGTGGGAGAAATCTCTCTGTAAATGGACAATTGTGTGTAAAAAAAATCAAACAATTGTCATTTACAGAGATATTTCTCCCACCCAGCATGGGTATGTGTAAAAATACACCCCAAAACATATTATACTACTTCTCCTGAGTGCGGCGGTACCACGTGTGGCACTTTTTTACACCCCAAGTACGCTAAGGGGCCCAGAGTCCAATGAGTACCTTTAGGATTTCACAGGTCATTTTGCGACATTTGGTTTCAAGACTACTCCTCACGGTTTAGGGCCCCTAAAATGCCAGGGCAGTATAGGAACCCCACAAATGACCCCATTCTAGAAAGAAGACACCCAAAGGTATTCCGTTAGGAGTATGGTGAGTTCATAGAAGATTTTATTTTTTGTTACAAGTTAGCGGAAAATGACTCTTTGTGAAAAAAAACAATTAAAATCAATTTCCGCTAACTTGTGACAAAAAAATAAAAACTTCTATGAACTCACCATACTCCTAACGGAATACCTTGGGGTGTCTTCTTTCTAAAATGGGGTCATTAGTGGGGTTCCTATACTGCCCTGGCATTTTAGGGGCCCTAAACCGTGAGGAGTAGTCTTGAAACAAAAATGACCTGTGAAATCCTAAAGGTACTCATTGGACTTTGGGCCCCTTAGCGCAGTTAGGGTGCAAAAAAGTGCCACACATGTGGTATCGCCGTACTCAGGAGAAGTAGTATGTGTTTTGGGGTGTATTTTTACACATACCCATGCTGAGTGGGAGAAATATCTCTGTAAATGGACAATTGTGTGTAAAAAATCAATCAAATCAAACAATTGTCATTTACAGAGATATTTCTCCCACCCAGCATTGGTATGTGTAAAAATACACCCCAAAACACATTATACTACTTCTCCTGAGTACGGCGATACCACGTGTGGCAGTTTTTTGCAGCCTAACTGCGCTAAGGGGCCCAAAGTCCAATGAGCACCTTTAGGCTTTACAGGGGTGCTTACAATTTAGCACCCCCCAATATGTCAGGACAGTAAACACACTCTACAAATGACCCCATTTTGGAAAGTAGACACTTCAAGGTATTCAGAGAGGAGCATGGTGAGTCCATGGCAGGTTTCATTTTTTTTTTGTCGCAAGTTAGAAGAAATGGAAACTTTTTTTTTTTTTTTTTTTTGTCACAAAGTGTCATTTTCCGCTTACTTGTGACAAAAAATAATATATTTTATGAACTCACTATGCCTCTCAGTGAATACTTTGGGATGTCTTCTTTCCAAAATGGGGTCATTTGGGGGGTATTTATACTATCCTGGAATTCTAGCCCCTCATGAAACATGACGGGGGGTCAGAAAAGTCAGAGATGCTGGAAAATGGGAAAATTCACTTTTTGCACCATAGTTTGTAAACGCTATAACTTTTACCCAAACCAATAAATATAGGCTGAATGGGTTTTTTTGTTTTTTTTTAATCAAAAACATGTTTGTCTGTAACGATGGCGGGGACGTTTTCGTGGTCAGCGCACAAGACGCGCACTGACAACGAAAACCCTCCACCAGCGTATAATTTCGGGAAACCCAGGCTAGGTGCTATGCACCCGCAGAGGGCAATTTCCACCGGCAGATGGCGCTGTGGAGTGCAGGCGAACACCGCCGCTGCACAGCCACAGATGCCAGATGGGAATTGTACAGAACCTGATAAACGGGGCTGAAGAGCCCTTAAAGAGAGAGCACAGGGACAGTATGTATGTGTGTGCACCAAACTAGCCGCCACCCAGCGACAGTGAACACACAACAGCGGAAACAAAGAGGGAACGCAATCGCAAGATTGGCGATTGCCGATAGAGACACAAGACAGAGCAGGACAGCGCACAAGGGTAGCAAAGGCACAGAAAATCATACAAAGAGAAAGATAAGGAAAATAACAAACGCTAGCTGAACGCGAACACCGCACTCATTCGCAACAGTGCACGCATTCGTGCGCGGTCTCCGCGTGTTACGCACAACAGACAAGCACGCCTAACTAACCAAAGACAGACAAACACGAAACAGAGAACGCGAGCGCTTGCTTAACGGTTACCTCACCGAGCCTACAGCAAGGGTTCGTATCAGACAAGACAGACACACGAAAACAGGGACAAGCGAGAGATAGGATCCACAACACTAGCGAAAGTGGCTAGCGCGATCCAGGTACAGAGTAGCAGAACAGAAGGATCCACAGCACTAGTGGAAAGTGGCTAGCGCAATCCCAGGAGACAGAACAGAAGGATCCACAGCACTAGCGCTAGGGCGAGTGCGATCCAAACACACGGCAGACAGAACAGATGAGGTAGGCAGAAACAACCGCTGTTCCAACCTACACTCCAGACTCAATCAGAAGGATCCACAGCCGCTAACGCTAGTGCTTGTGCGATCCAAACACAAGACAGACGGAACAGGCAAAACAGATAATGCAATCCTAACTGCACTAGGGAAACTGCCTAGTGCATTCCCACGAATTACACTAAGATAACTTTAACAAACGGAATGGCTGACACTCAAGGAGTGTCCATCAGGAACAGACCATGAAAGGGAAACGTCCAGCAAAGCATTCTGGGAGCAGAATGCTTTTATAGTGCCAGTCATCAAAAGAAGGCAGGTAAGGGATTTGCATGACTAATGCATGCAAATTCCTCAGCAACACAAGCTGCACAACTGACAGAAGGTCTCCTTTCCAGAGTCCTGCAGCATGCAAACCTAAACAATGGTCAAAAGGCTGCCTGCCTGCGCAGGCAGCTGAGCGGATTCTCACATTGTCCACATTTTTTTGCGCTGCATGTATACAGAAATTTTACTTTATTTGAAAAATGTCAGCACAGAAAGTTAAAAAAATATTTTTTTGACAAAATTCATGTCTTTTTTGATGAATATAATAAAAAGTAAAAATTGCAGCAGCAATCAAATAGCACCAAAAGAAAGCTTTATTAGTGACAAGAAAAGGAGCCAAAATTCATTTAGGTGGTAGGTTGTATGAACGAGCAATAAACCGTGAAAGCTGCAGTGGTCTGAATGGAGAAAAAGGCTCTGGTCCTTAAGGGGGGTAAAGCCCACGGTCCTCAAGTGGTTAAGCCTGTTGCGAACTAGGAATGATCAATGAGATGCAAATAATTTTGAGTTGATGCAGCATTATGCTAATTTTGTATGCACATTTATGCAGCTTGAACATGAACCAATCAAATCCTGCTGAGGTCAAATTTTCAACCTGCATAATTGGGTAAAAAAATTTGCATAATGCTGCATCAACTCAATTATTTGCATCTCATTGACCATTCCTAGTACAGACATTCATTCGTGATTGTCCACTTATACCATGTCCGTGTAGTACTTGAGCTTTCCGACACAATCTGCTCAAAGTATTCAAAATCTGTTGTACCTCTGCATAGAAGGGGCAAAATTGGCCAGTCAAGATCAGATGTGTGTACCAGGCTTTACCCTATTTCTGATTAGTGTAAATGGAGTCCAGCTGCAATTTCATACTCGTGGAGTATATAGTGTATGCCTTGTAATTCTTTTTGCATTTCTTCAGACCTAATACATTTTGCAGACCTATTATAAATAACATGAATTCCTACCTGTCTATATATGAAGTCTTGTACTTGTATTGTACTTCACTAACGTTTTATATTGTATCTGTACTTAAGCTCTATTACAGGGCTTAGTTTTTACTGTATAATTACAAATAGTATTAACTTGCAGTCAGTTAATAGTTTACTAACTGATACAAAAAGCCCCTTTGTTGAGCCTTTAATTGTAATGCATAAGGTAGTTTGGCAAAAATGTATGACTAAACAGTGTCAACATTATTTTTTTAATTCTATTCCTGCAGTATTTGGCGTGGCCCCAATGTGAATTGTGTGGACAGCTCAGGATACACCCCTTTACATCACGCCTCTCTTAATGGGCACAAGTAAGTACTTGAATGTTTTCTTGTAACATACATACATATAATTTACCATATGGAAGAAATTACTGCACACCAATAAATTGTTCTCAGTGATTTTTGCCATCATTCTGCTGGGTAGAATCAGTATTCTGGTGGCAAAAATGATACTGAACTAAATTATTAAGGCAGAGCAGTCAATATTGCTTTTATTTGATGATTCAGTTGATGATTGAATTCTGTTATATATTTAATTTAACAAGTTTGAAAGAAGAGGTTAACAGTGATGGTGATGGGTTATTTCTGTCTTGTAGGAGGTATGTTCTCAAAAGTGGATGTTGCTATAAGAGGTGGATAAATAGAATTTTCATTGCAATAACCTCCATTACATACTCTTTATTGTTGTGCTCCTATTACACACCTCCATCATAGTGCCCCCATTACTGTATAGTTCCCCCAACTAGAACACACTTGCCTTACATAATGCCATCCTGTAGTGCCCCCACCTATAATCCTCCTTTTATAGTGCCCCCCAATGACATGGTCTCTGATTTATAGTTTCTCCTACGCAATGCTCCCCATTCATAGTACTTTCAGAATACAGTGCTCCCTTACTGTGCCTTTTAACTTACACAGTCCCATATGTAGCGTCTATGCAGTTATTGGGCTTCCTATTTTTAGATCACCAGGCTGCACATCCAAAAGACAATTATGACAGTTCATGGGATTTGACCTCATAGGGAAAGAGTAGCAGATCAACCGTTCACTATGAAAATATATAGTCCTTAAAGAGTAACTGTCAGGCTGCAGAAGCTAATTTAAACCTCTATTCTCCTGTGTTAAACAGTTTAGAAGGAAGCCCAAAAGCAATTAGTGAAGATAAAAATCTCAGTTACCTTTGATGTGTGCTTATCAGCAAGTCTGTTATTCTTAAGAAGACGCAAGCCGCATACCATACTGCAAAGCATTCTGGGGCTCTCCCCTCGGCTGCTAATGAGACGTTACAGCAGTTTGTAATCGCGTAGCACTGATAAATCTCGGGGCAGAGTACACTGCAGGAGTCAGCTATTGTTCCTAGCCACATGGCTCATTAATATTCACTGCACACTGTGTTATTCAGTACGAGCTTATCTGTGATCAGGAAGCAGGCAGGACATGACGACACATTTGACAGAAAAACATGGAGCCTGCCATGGGCTGTCAGGAGCATCTATCTCTGCATATACTATATACAAATTCTGTGAAATCCAAACGTGGACAGTGAAATGCATATGTAATGTAAGTACAGCCAATCTTTAGCTACTGATATATGTGTTTATTTTCTCTGAGACCTTATACCTAACAGCTCCTCTTTAAATATTGCTTGTAACCTAAAGCGGTAACCTCTGTATTTCTTTAGGGAGGTTGTGGAGGTTCTTTTGAGGAACGAGGCTGTAACAAATATCGCAGACTGTAAGGGATGTTTCCCATTACACCTAGCAGCCTGGAAAGGAGATGCTCAGATTGTACGTCTTCTCATTCACCATGGACCTTCACATGCAAAAGTCAATGAACAAGTAAGCTCTCTCCTCATACTGCTGTTTTTCAGAAGTTTTAATTAAATAAAACATGCCAGTGGTGTTCAACTGAAGTAGCAGTCTGAATTCTTTGAGATGATATGTTATTGTATATGTTATGGATTTAAATACATTAAAAACAATGTTGTTGCCTATTGCCTTTCCTTATGGCTAGGCTGAATATGTTCTCATTATGTGTTAGGAAAGAACAGTGCTTGCCCTAATGTACTTGCAGGAAAGGTACTTTTGTGCAGCATGCTGCATCCTTGGTGTCCTCATGCTTACAGGTTTTATGAGTTAGCGCATGTAAGGTTTTCCTTTTAAATGTAGATAACATGGTAATAGGTGTAGATTTATAACAGTTATTAGGGGGCTGATTTATATAAATACGAAGTGTAAGCCATTCCTTCTGCAATATCTTTTTTGGCATTCTCTGTTTATGAAGAAGGGATGACCGCTCAAGGAAGCAGTTTCCACTTTCAACAATTAGTGCAGCTCCGCCTTTGTTATCAGTTAATCCGACATTGTTTAATTTTAATAACTTGCAGATCCATGAGGAATTATGACTGACACATTTTTTTTTTTATGCCACCATAAAAACGGTTGCATCTTGGATTCCTCTATCATAAGCTTTCCTCACATTTCCTTATTTGGGTATACCTTTTATTCTGGGACTAAACAGCTCGGCATCAATGCTGGTAGCACACTGAATATCGGCAAAAGCCAGCATTTAGATTTGTACGCTCTAGGTTTCTATTGTGACATAAAAATTCTGTTTCACATCAATGTCTTTGTTATAACCCTCCATCACAGCAAACATTAAACACCATTCAACCTTTCCACCTTTATAACCTCCTCTATAAAATGCTATTCCTACCTTTCTGTTTAAAAAGCAACTACAGCTACCAATGGCTGACTTGTTTAGTTCGTGTAGATCTTTCCCTTCTTTCCACAGGCAGAGCAGTGTATAGAAACCGTGCAAAATGTAATTTAGATTTTACTCATTTTACAGGGGAATTGAAGAAGCATGAGGGCTCAAACCCACTAGAGCGATTTTGTGAGTGTTTAGGGAGTGATTCAAAACGCTAGTGATTTACCTAAACGCTCAGCTAATGTTAACAGATGGGCCAAATTCCACTGGAGAGATTACCAAAATCGCAAAAGCAGGACATGCAGCATTTTTAGCTATTAGTGTTAGCGTTTCTGCTATGTAAAGTATATAAATGCTGGCGTAATCACTTGTCAAAACCTACACAGAGCGATTTTGCTAGCGTTTTACATTACCCCACACTGTAAAAATTAATTGAAAGGACCAATCAGAATTAAAAAATCTAATCGCTACACCATTGCTGGCAAAAAGGTGACACTTTAAAAACGCTACTAAAATCACCAGCGATTGCTCATTAAATCGCTTACAAACCGCTCATTAAAGGGACTTTAAGCAGTAAATAATATCAAAATCTGAACTTACCTGTGGCTTTCTCCAGCCCACCGTAGGTCGGGAGGTCCCTAGGGATCCCTCTGGCTCTTCTCCCAGGCCCTGCTCAGAAATGGCTCCCGGCGACACTGGGACCGAGTGTCAGGCTCTCTCTTCTGGGAAGATGGCGTCAGTCGTCACCACGCCGGCCGCCTCGCGTCATCATGGCGGCTGGCGTGACAATACTGCGCATGCGCGATTAATCCGCACATGCGCAGTACTGTCACGCCAGCCACTGTGATGACGCGAGGCAACCCAGCGTGATGACGACTGACATCATCTTCCCGGAAGAGAGAGCCCGACACTCGGTCCTGGTGTTGCCGGGAGCCATTTCGGAGCAGGGCCTGGGAGAAGAGCCAGAGGGACTTCCCAACCTACGGTGGGCTGGAGAAAGCCCCAGGTAAGTTCAGATTTTGATTTTATTTACTGGTCAGAGTCCCTTTAAAAGCGATTGCGATTAGCGATAGCGTTTTTGTAGTGGGTTCCAGGCCTGATGGTGTGTATGTGTGTACCGTCCCAGTCCTACTTAGAACTAAGTTGCGTTTCTTTCTTCTTTTTTCACATGGTAAGGGTTAAGAATCCAGGACATTTTCTTGCAGCTGTACAAAAGGGACACTTAACTGGAAAAAAAAATAGCTCAGTTACTTACCTGGGGCTTTTTCCAGTCCCCTGAAGCCCTCCTGCTCCCTTTGCTGTGATTCCGCACTCTGCTGTCCCTCTCCATGAGTCAGGCTGCAAATGCGCAGCACTGGTCACGCCCCTCCTCTAGTCAGTGCACTCAGTGTTCTCATGCATGGTAGCTATTTCTGCGTACTGCGTGACAGGAGTATGTTGTAGGAGGCATAGAGCCGCGCATGAGGTGATCGGAGGAAGACATTGGGGGAACCAAGTAGTGCAGGATGACAGTGTTTAAGTTCCCTTTAAATCACCTGCAGCGTAACACTTATTATTTATTATTATTATTATTATTTATTGTCATAGATTTATAAGGCACCAACATATTCTGTTGCGCTGTACAAAGTGAGAAACAAATATGGGGTACAAAATAATACAGACAATGGTATACACCAGTGTACAAAATACAGAGTTGGTACAAAATACTGAAACTGTACAAAATACAGAATTGGTATTGGCAGTGACTATTTTGTATTATATAAGTCCTATTTTGTATTAGGACTGCAAATACAATTGTTTATCTTCATGCTTCATCAATCTGCAGGAATAACAGTCTTGTAGTGTATGCCTCCCTTAACCAGCTTAGCGGTATGGATGAGCTCAGTTGCCGATCCGCCACTACCCGACGCGTAACAGGCCCCCCCCCCCCCCCCCCCAAATCAGTGCCAGGCAGCGCTGAGGGGTGGATCGGGACACGACGTCGATAGCGTCATTCCGTTCATCGCTATGGCGACGTGGGAAGCCCTAAAGGAGATCCCGTTCAGAACGGGATTTACTGGTGGGTGTGATTGCCGGCGGGAACCGGAAGGGTGGGAGGCATTTGGCAGGGAGGGGGGAATCGTGTAGCTAGCGCTGAGCTAGCTACATGATTTAAAAAAAAAAAAAAATTCAAAAAATACTGCTGCGCAGCCAACCTGGTGATCTTAATAGAACGCCAGGGTGGTTAAGACCTCAGCCAAGTCTGCTATTTTCAAAGGTGACTTTCTTCCCTTTTGCACTGCTAATTGGCATCTGTCACGAAAGTCACTGTATGCGCCAAGGAGGCAGAGGAAATGGAAGCCAGAATCTGGGATTGTTAGCTTTCTTACCAATTTATTAATAATTGGTATGCAACTGAGCAAAGTGCTCAGCAGAAGCAAATGAGATCTTAACCTTTCCTGACAAGGTGTGTTATTAACTTTTGTCACACATAAGTTTGTAAATTATGGCTATATATACTACAGTCAGACTAGACCACACTTATAGATTAGGTTCATAGTTAGATTGTAATATAGGTAAACTTGAGTGCACTATCAAGCCAAGAACTGTTTTGCCTATGTGCTTGTTTTACTTAACCCCTTCACCACCGCTGGTACGCATTTTTATGCACCTGAAAACTTCACTCAATAACCAGGGGCGTAGATATGCGTACTCCTTTATTTACCTCACTATTCCCGATCTCAACACCGATGGCGTTAGTTTCCGTCGCAATCACGCCGTTCTGTGATCGGTGAAAGGGAACAGCTTGTTCCCAAATCCTATCATAGTGCCTGTGATGAATGAAAGCTGGTGTCAGCTAGACGTCAGCATTCATTAACAAAGTAAAAGTTAAGCAGTTACACTTACTGCTTCCGTGTACTTTTTACAGTACTTGGGAATTAAGTGTAGCGCTATCTTGTGGTTAAAAAGTAAAAATACACCCACATACACTATTATATAGAATAAATACAGATTTTATTATTTTTAACCCCTTTCCCCCCTCCCCATAGTTACCAAAATGCACATTTAAAAATAAAATGCATAAATTGTTATCTTAGGACTTTATAATACAATATGTATATCATGAAGGTATATTACTGTTAATTTTGTGAATAAAGGCTTGTAATTATTGATCTAGTATAAAAAAGGTAAACTTAAGAATGCATGTGAAATAAAATAATTCTTAACAAAAAGTACCACATAAAGAAAGCCTAATTTGGAGTAAATAAAAGAATATATAGATTATTTCGATGTAAGTAATGATAAAGCTACTGGCGAATGAATGGGAGGAGTGTGATGTGAAAATTGCTCTGGTTTTTAAGGGCTCGTTTCCACTATTGCGGTGCAGAATCGCCTGGATTCCACCGCTGTTGAAATTCCATGAAATAGCATGCGGATGCGAATTTTTGCGCGTTTTTTGCCGCGAATTCGCATGCGAATTCGCATAGGTGAGGGTATATGGGAATTTAACCATGTCACTGCCTGTTTGAATTACATTGGCACCTATGCGAATTCGCATGAAAATTCGCATACCATAGCCGCATGCGAATTTCCTATTAAATACATTAGCGGCGATTCGCATGCATTCCACTCGCAGGCGAATTCGTTGGCTCTTTTGTGCGTTTTTTTACCGCTGAAAAAAACGCACCTCAACAACGCTACAGTGGAAACAGGCCCATCCACTTGCATTACATGTGCGAATCTGCATGCGTTGGACGCATGCGGATTCGCGATAGTGGAAACGAGCCCTAAGTTGAAAAAAAAACCTGCCGTGGGGAAATGGTTAAAGCTAGGTACTCAATTTTTTGTACAGCTTGGGATGTACAAGGGATGGGCAATGAGATGCAAATACCAGAAATCTGCAAATTTATTTTGCTTGAAAATGGATCATGGTGAAAATGGTGGAATTCTGATTGGTTGTTTTTCAAGCTGCATAAATTATCATGCAGAATTTGCCAAATCCTGCTTCAATTATTTGCATTTTATTGGCAACCCCTATACTGAGCTGCTGGAAAATATATTTGTTTACATTTTAGAGCAGGCCATACCTGGTGTCAACCTCTTTGGCTTTTGCTGATGTCTGGGAACGTTTTCCTTACCTCCTGTCCTGGTGGAAACAATAACTGCAAATAATCTAAGATGAAGTTATCACTCTAGTGGGATGCAAGGAGACCGCATAGTTGAGAAGGTTTGTCCATCTCAGAGATACCCCTGCAGAGAAGTAGCTTTGTACTTATTTTTTATTTAAACAGTGAAGAGGCGGCACACAAAAGGCTTGCTATTTAAAGCATATATTGATGGAGCAACACTACATGTTACGAACCATCACGGTTCTTCATCAGGTGTGATGGTTCGTAACATGTAGTGTTGCTCCATCAATATATGCTTTAAATAGCAAGCCTTTTGTGTGCCGCCTCTTCACTGTTTGCATGATTCTACCCTCAGGTGGGTGACCTGAGTGAGGCGTAGCACCGGCAGTTCAAGGATTAATTTTCCTGAAGGGGTTCCAGGACCGTGGCCAAGTTCAGTGTGTTATTTTTTATTTAGTATTTATGTAACCCTGACATTTCCGTAGCACTTTCACAGAGTACAGGGGTGGCGTAGTAGATAGCCCTCTCGCCTTCCAGGTTTTGCAGAGTTTGTATGTTCTTCCCATTTCTGTATAAGTTTCCTCTGGGCACTCTGGATTCCTCCCACATTCCAAAAACATACAGATAAATTGACTACGATGGACATCTATGACTGTAGTAGGGATTAGATTGCGAGCCCCTCTTGGGGACAGTTAGGGCATTTGTTTAGAAAAGTTCTTAGCCATCTACAGCCAGCTACCCATGTACAGGGAGTTGTCTTTTCTAGCAGTCTTTTCTTTTTCTTCTTCTTTTATATTCAGCAAGTCTGTACTATTCAGAGACCTCCTGTGGAATTCCTGAGGCTGGGAACACACTAGGCAGTGCGGGAAAGGTAGCGTTTCGCTGCATATGCGTTTGTGCATTTTTAGTGTGTTTTCCGTGCGTTTTCTGTGTGTTTGCATTCTTTTACTGCACATGCATTTTTCTTTCATTTTGTGTGCGTTTTAATGTGTTTACGGTTCGCATTTATAAATAGCATATGTGTTTTGCATGCGTTTTTTTTTATGCGTTTTATGCAAATCATTAGGAAGGCAGGAAGCGAAAATACATCATTAAACGTTTTTTTTTTTTTTTTTTTTTAAAGTATACAAAACACATAAAAATGCACCAAAACGCAAAACCTCTGCACCGTCATTGACTTTCACTATGTGTGTTTTAGCAGCATTTTGGAAAAATATGCAGCAAGACCAGTGTTTTTAAAAATGCACATTGCTGAACGCAAACGTATGCGGTTTTTCATGCGGCCCATTGACTTGCATTATGTGCGTTTTCCGTGACCCTAGCGTTTCTGCCTAGTGTGTTCCTACCCTGACTGTGTCTCTGGATGGAGGTGTCCCTCTTTTTGTTCTCTGGGAACTGTGATCTTTTCTCTTGAGGTTCATAGGCACAGTGTAGAAAGAAGATGATTCTCAGAGGACTGAAAATACAGAAGCACACTTCTACCCAGGGACAGCCAGGAACTTCATACAGGTTTCTGACTTTCATGAGATTATTGGAAAGCGGAGTAAAATTCACTTTTGTTTGGGGGTGATCTGACTTGCAATGAGATTTCCTTAGAGCCACCTAGTTGCAAGCATGTCTGCCTAGGCTGCTGCTTCTGTCCTGTGTTATTTAGTCCAATATTTTACAGCTTTTGCAGAGTATGCACTTCCTTAACATTTCTTGTTGTGCGAAATACGTAAGGGGATTACATGAAGGAGATGTAATTAAAATGTTCCTTTCTTCTTTTACTGCATTATCTTTATCTGCTGATTTGAAAGTCTGAGTTATGCTGCCAGCTTGCTCTGTGTAATCTTGTTTACGTACCCATAAATGGTTTCTTTTCAGCACCTAATCATGACATGGCAGGTTAATCAGCAAAATGCAGAAGCCAAACAGTTTTAGATATTATCAGTTGATAGCTCTTATTTTCCCATGGCTGTGTGCAAGCCTGGGGCATATGCTTAGTGTACAGAATGGCAGAATGCATGTCTCTGTTGCAATCTATGAAAGAGACAGTAAACCAGTCTGTCATGTATAGCATGTCATGTGTATTAAACAAGATTTACATAAATGTTTCATCTAATCATATTCCACTAAAAACCTAAACAGAGGGCCTCTTCTAACACTGTCTAACCCAAATCTTTTCTGAGCTGGCTCCAAGTGCCTGCAAAGCCTACAGTTATTCTGTGTTTGTAAGCTACAGTATATGTATTGTTGTTTCATTACTTGCAAACAAATTTATTGTGTTGTGCCCCAACTATAGTTGGATAGGGGGTTGGAAATTCACATCATTGCCACAGGCAAGTGTGGCTGCAATCTTAGAAGCTCCACCCCTGGTCTACTAGTAGTTTAATGATGTTGTCCTAAACTATTTACAGTTGATGGCAGGGCTGTGGAGTGGGTATAAAAATCATCCATCTCTGACTCCTCAGTTTATGAACCCTCCGACTCCAGGTACTCAAACATTGCTCTGACTCCTCGACTCCAACTCCACAGCCCTGATTGACGGTGGAAGCACTAAACCACAGCAGGCAGATCTTCAGAACAGCATTTCAGGAGGTACAGTTTACTTTCCAATGTGCTCTAGGGTGCAAAAGAAAGAAGTGACGTAAAGTGAATCTGAACTCTTGCACAGGACAGAATGAAAACATAGAGAAATGCACCCTGTTTGTATTCAGAGAGTTTAGCCTAATTCCCACTCATCTGTGACTACTTACCACTGTAATTTGATCTCTTCAGCTGTGTCATCTCAGAAATCTACTCTGCCACGGTAGAGCTGCTAATTTGTAGATGCTGGATGTTAACACCATGTCTGCTCCTATGAAAGCAGGAAGTATACACACTGCAGATTTATTGCAGAATTTGTATCCGCTGTAACAAAGAATTTTTTTTCTTTAAAGGTTATTATGCTGTTGTGTATGTTTTAGAGTTCTGAGTTCAATGCTGCCCATAATTAGTCATACCCTTTGCAAATTTTTGACTTAAAGTTACTTTTATTCAACCAGCAAGTCATTTTTGACGGGAAATTACATACGTGTCCCCCAAAAGATAAGACCATGTACAAGGGGCATTATTGTGGGAAAAACATTTCTCAGCTTTTATTTACATTTGAGCAAAAGGTGTCCAGTCCAAAATTATTCATACCCTTCGCAAACTGTCACAGTCTGTGGGAAAATACAAAGTTGTATACCATTCCAAATAGTCCAAGCTGTTCTAAAGCATCCTAATTACCCTGATTAAACGGACCCTGAGCAGGGCCTTAAATTAAAAGACTGTAGGCGGCGAGGTCCCCCGGCATCCTCCTGGTTCCTCTCCCTGTACGCCGGCCCCTTCGCGTCATCACGGCGGCCGGCGTGACAGGTCTGCGCATGCGCGGTTTAGCGTCAGCAGACCTATCAAATGAAATATTAAAGGAAATCTTAAGTGGGGAAAAAAAGATTTACTTACCTGGAGCTTCTTCCAGCCCCACCCCCGCCTACCAGGTACCTCTCTGTCCTCTCACTCTGCACAGTTTTTGTTGCTGTGCCCTCAACTGAAGCCCATGACTGGCTCAGTTGCAGGCTACTGCGTATGCGTGGCCCTGGATGCACGCTTCCTCAATTGTGCTCCTGTGGCTAGGTGCATTCTGCACATTCGCAGTTGCAAGGTTTGCAAACTAAGCATGCGCAGAACTGTGCCAGCCAGGAGAGTGCGATCGAAGAGACACGTATAGAGTGACAGCAGCACAATGCAGCAGACTGGGAGAACCTGAAGGACTACAGAAAGATGCCCCAAGTAAATCTTTATTTTATTTTTTTCCTACGCAAGTAAAATATTTAGCAGCTAGTGCTGTTCTTAAAATATTCAACTTCTGTATCATTTACAAATTTATAATATACAGTGTACATGTCTTGTAAAATAAAACATGGAGCAGATATTTTCCTTATGATGCTTCTCTGTTTGGCTGGGAAGGATCTGTATCCAGGCTGTGGTGCCACCAATAATTAGGTCTCTGTGAACACTCTACAGTATTTACCTCTTTATTTGTGGATGGTTGTGAGGTTGCCATGCTACTATGGTTCATGAAATGTAATTATTTTGTGATGTAATCCACTGTTATATTAAAGTTTTTACCTTTGCAGTGGCTTGCTTGCTTGCTTGTCTGGCTGTATATTTTCTCCTTCCACATAAGCACAACATATTTAAAGCCAAACACCTGCCATAAATCTAGTTTCTTTACCTGACAACCTAATAATCAGGGTGACCAAATGTACCTTTGTTCGCTCAAATGAGGTTTCTGCAAGATGTTTTAATTTATGCAAAAAAATATATTTTCTGATTGTTTTGGATGACAGTTTGCTAATGAATACTGTACAGATTTGCTTGCTGAATCCTGCTGAGCAGTAATACTATTCAATGGAGGAGGATGAATAGGAGAAATGCTGCAGGAAAATGTGATAGGAATGTGCCTCGATTCTCCAACGTAGCATATTGTTGGAGAAAAAGACCTTAGAGATACCTTACTGTGTTTTATTAAGATATCTAACTTTAGAGTTCTCATTTTTTCTGTTCCATTGGGATTTAAAGTAAACCTGAAATCTTTACTATCGTTGTATTAATACTTACCTGGGGCTTCCTCGCTGTCCTCTCCGGCCACTATGTTCTCCTGTTATCACCACCGGTAATCTGACTGTCTGCTCTCTTGTGCGCATGTGCACGCCAGGTGAGGCATGCGCAGGAGCGCACAACTGGTCAGATTACCAGCAGCGATAATGGACAACAGAGCAACCAGAGAGGACGGCGAGGAAGCCCCAGGTAAGTATGAGTACAACAATGGTGAAGATCTCAGGTACACTTTAAAGGGAACCAAGCGCCACTTTTTTCTGCAGTTTGTCCTGGTTTCTAATAGCTATAGGAGCTTCCATGCCACCCCCCCCCCCATTTCTAGCTGTCCATTATTTATGCAGGGGAAGGCGTGAAGATAGCATCTATGACTTATCTAAAATCTTTGAAGCACAGTGTCATATCTCTCCACCCCTCAGCTGATGACAGATTTTGTTTGCTCTCTGCTAATGTGTGCAATAAAATAATTACATCAGTTCTTATCTGCCTGAAATTTCTGTGGTCGGGCAGGCCTCGGATGTAATGTAATAAAGGCCTCTGCTAAACTTTTAAATGTAAAAAGAGGAGATAACATTTTAAGTTTTTTTTATTTTTATTTTATTTATTTTTTTATGAGCCATATTGTTGGCATGCATTTTAATGTGCTATTGGGATGCCCTGGGTGCTAAAAATGGTATTTGGAAAAAAGTGGATCTGAACTCAGAACGTCCTCTCTGCTCTAAAAGATATGCAACAGGATAATAACCTTTAAAGAAAAACATTTGTTTGTTACAGCTGATACATATCCTGAAATAAATATGCACTGTTTCTACTTCCTGCTTTTGTGGAAGCAGACATTAACAATCCTGTACTTTCAAATGAGCTTATCTGCCATGGCAGTCAGTCATGTGACACGGGAGAGATCAAATTACAACTTGCGATTAGACACAAATGAGGGGGAATTAGACAGGCTCAGGCTAAATACATACAGGGTGCATTTCTCTGTTTTGCTTCTGTGCTGTGCAAGAGTTTAGGTCCACTTTAAGCAGTCAATTGACATGCTGGAATCGCCTTTTGCAGCTAGTTTTAACCACTTGAGGACTCAGCCTTTACCCCCCCTTAAGGACCAGCGCTGTTTTTTCCATTCAGACCACTGCAGCTTTAACGGTTTATTGCTCGCTCATACAACCTACCACCTAAATGAATTTTGGCTCCTTTTCTTCTCACTAATACAGCTTTCTTTTGATGCTATTTGATTGCTGCTGCGAGTTTTAGTTTTTATTATATTCATCAAAAAAGACATGAATTTTGGCAAAAAAATGATTTTTTTTAACTTTCTGTGCTGACATTTTTCAAATAAAGTAACATTTCTGTATACATGCAGCGCGAAAAATGTGGACAAACATGTTTTTGATAAAAAAAAAACCATTCAGTGTATATTGATTGGTTTGGGTAAAAGTTATAGCGTTTACAAACTATGGTGCCAAAAGTGAATTTTCCCATTTTTAAGCATCTCTGACTTTCCTGACTACCTGTCATGTTTCATGAGGTGCTAAAATTCCAGGATAGTATAAATACCCCACAAATAACCCCATTTTGGAAAGAAGACATCCCAAAGTACTTACTAAGAGGCATGGTGAGTTCATAGAAAATTTTATTTTTTGTCACAAGTTAGTGGAAAATGACAGTTTGTCACAAAAAAAAAAAAAAAAAAGTTTTCCATTTCTGCTAACTTGTAACAAAAAGAAATGAAATCTGCCATGGACTCAACATGCCCCTCAATGATTACCTTGAAGTGTCTATTTTTCAAAATGGGGTCATTTATGGGGTGTGTTTACTGTCCTGGCATTTTGGGGGGTGCGGAATTGTAAGCACCCCTGTAAAGCCTAAAGGTAGTCATTGCACTGTGGGCCCCTTAGCGCAGTTTGGCTGCAAAAAAGTGTCACCCATATGGTATCGCCATACTCGGGAGAAGTAGTACAATGTGTTTTGGGGTGTATTTTTACACATACCCATGCTGGGTGGGAGAAATATCTCTGTAAATGACAATTTTTTGATTTTTTTTACACACAATTGTACATTTACAGAGTTATATCTCCCACTCAGCATGGGTATGTATAAAAATACACCCCAAAACACATTGTACTACTTCTCCTGAGTACGGCGATACCACATGTGTGGCACTTTTTTGCACCCTAACTGTGCTAAGGGGCCCAAAGTCCAATGAGTACCTTTAGGATTTCACAGGTCATTTTGAGAAATTTGGTTTCAAGACTACTCCTCACGGTTTAGGGCCCCTAAAATGCCAGGGCAGTATAGGAACCCCACAAATGACCCCATTTTACAAAGAGGACACCCCAAGGTACTCAATTAGGAGTATGGTGAGTTCATAGAAGATTTTACTTTTTGTCACAAGTTAGCGGAAAATGATTTTTATTGGGTTTTTTTTACCAAGTGTCATTTTCCGCTAACTTGTGACAAAAAATAAAATCTTCTATGAACTCACCATACTCCTAACGGAATACCTTGGGGTGTCTTCTTTCTAGAATGGGGTCATTTGTGGGGTTCCTATACTGTCCTGGCATTTTAGGGGCCCTAAACCGTGAGGAGTAGTCTGGAAACGAAATTTCGCAAAATGACCTGTGAAATCCTAAAGGTACTCATTGGACTTTGGGCCCTTTAGCGCAGTTAGGGTGCAAAAAAGTGCCACACATGTGGTATCGTCGTACTCGGGAGAAGTAGTACAATGTGTTTTGGGGTGTATTTTTACACATACCCATGCTGGGTGGGAGAAATAACTCTGTAAATGGACAATTGTGTGTAAAAAAAATCAAAAGATTGTCATTTACAGAGGTATTTCTCCCACCCAGCATGGGTATGTGTAAAAATACACCCCAAAACACATTATACTACTTCTCCCGAGTACGGCAATACCACATGTGTGGCACTTTTTTGCACCCTAACTGCGCTAAGGGGCCCAGAGTCCACTGAGTACCTTTAGCATTTCACAGGTCATTTTGAAACATTTGGTTTCAAGACTACTCCTCACGGTTTAGGGCCCCTAAAATGCCAGAGCAGTATAGGAACCCGACAAATGACCCAATTTTAGAAAGAAGACACCCCAAGGTATTCCGTTAGGAGTATGATGAGTTCATAGAAGTTTTTATTTTTTGTCACAAGTTAGCGGAAAATGACACTTGGTAAAAAAAAAACAATAAAAATCATTTTCCGCTAACTTGTGACAAAAAGTAAAATCTTCTATGAACTCACCATACTCCTAATTGAGTACCTTGGGGTGTCTTCTTTCTAAAATGGGGTCATTTGTGGGGTTCCTATACTGCTCTGGCATTTTAGGGGCCCTAAACCGTGAGGAGTAGTCTTGAAACCAAATTTCTCAAAATGACCTGTGAAATGCTAACGGTACTCATTGGACTCTGGGCCCCTTAGCGCAGTTAGGGTGCAAAACAGTGCCACACATGTGGTATTGCCGTACTCGGGAGAAGTAGTACAATGTGTTTTGGGGTGTATTTTTACACATACCCATATTGGGTGGGAGAAATATCTCTGTAAATGAACAATTGTGTGTAAAAAAAAATCAAAAAATTGCCATTTACAGAGTGATTTCTTCTACCCATCATGGGTATGTGTAAAAATACACCCTAAAACACATTGGTTTACTTCTCCCGGGTACGGCGATAGCACGTGTGGCACTTTTTTTGCAGCCTAACTGCGCTAAGGGGCCCCAACGTGCAAAGACTACCTTTGGGCTTTACAGGGGTGCTCACAATTTAGCCCCCCCCCCCCCCCACATGACAGGACAGTTAACAAACCCCACAAATGACCCCATTTTAAAAATAAGACACCACAAATTATTCCATGAGGGGCATGGTGAGTTTATAAAAAAATATATTTTTTGTCACAAGTTAGCAGAAAAGGATACTTTGTGAAAAAAAACAAAAAACAACAATTTATGCTAACTTGTGACAAAAAACAAAATCTTCTATGAACTCACCATGCACCTCACGGAATACTTTGGGGTGTCCTCTTTCCAAAATGGGGTCATTTGTGGGGTCTGTCCTGGCATTTTAGGGCCTCTGCAATCATTACATGTATGGCCAGTATTTCTGCTATACTCCTTATATTGGGCATACAGGTAGTGCATTCTGGGCTGAAAGGAAAAATGAACGGCAAACATCCCTTCATTCACATCGATCAATGTGGATGAACAAATATCTGCCAAAAAATGTGAAACAAAAAGAAAAGAAAGAGGGACATAGGAGCTGCCACCCCAAAAATCCAAACCCACCAGCTCGTATGCCCAGGCAAACCTGATTTATTCATCCACATCGATCGATGTGAATGGAGAAATCATTGCTTGAGTTCTTTTTTGATACAAAGTGCTTGCCAAAGCATATGAACCCCAACACCGCTCCTCGGCCCATATGCCTCGGCAAACGTATCTTTTTTACTGTGGAGGAGAAATCTCGTCCTACAGCGCTGCATGCACCGATTTTGTGTAACCTGACAGACGCGCAATGTTCTGTCAGGATGCACCATCAGTGCTGCAGCTGATTGATTGATTGATTGGTCGGTCGGTCGGTCTGGATAGAAAAAAGAGAGAAGAAAAACGAAAAAACAAAACAAAAAGGAGGGGAAGGTGTCCGCCTGGACATAGGAGCTGCCACCCCAAAAATCCAAACCCACCAGCTCGTATGCCCAGGCAATCCTGATTTATTCATCCACATTGATCGATGTGAATGGAGAAATCATTGCTTGAGTTCTTTTTTGATACAAAGTGCTTGCCAAAGCATATGAATCCCCAACACCACACCTTGGCCCATATGCCTCGGCAAACTTATCTTTTTTTACTGTGGAGGAGAAATCTCGTCCTACAGCGCTGCATGCACTGATTTTGTGTAACCTGACAAAAGCGCAATGCTTCTGTCAGGATGCACCATCAGTGCTGCAGCTGATTGGTCGGTCGGTCGGTCGGTCTGGATAGAAAAAAGAGAGAAGAAAAACGAAAAAAACAAAACAAAAAGGAGGGGAAGGCGTCCGCCTGGACATAGGAGCTGCCACCCCAAAAATCCAAACCCACCAGCTCGTATGCCCAGGCAATCCTGATTTATTCATCCACATTGATCGATGTGAATGGAGAAATCATTGCTTGAGTTCTTTTTTGATACAAAGTGCTTGCCAAAGCATATGAATCCCCAACACCACACCTTGGCCCATATGCCTCGGCAAACGTATCTTTTTTTACTGTGGAGGAGAAATCTCGTCCTACAGCGCTGCATGCACCGATTTTGTGTAACCTGACAGAAGCGCAATGCTTCTGTCAGGATGCATCATCAGTGCTGCAGCTGATTGGTCGGTTGGAAAAAAAGAGAGAAGAAAAAAAAAAAAAAAAAAAAGCAAGCAAGCAGCAAAGCACTTCAATAACATTAACTTTTTAAACTTTATTAAATATGTTCAAACCAAACAATAACATTGGTAACCAAATATGAACTTTTTTGCTTACCTGTTTTTTTTTGTTTTGTTTTTTTTACCTGCGAGCTGAGGATAAACTTCTCCTCCCCCATGGGTCAATGTGCAAAGTGCAAATCGCACAGATATGTGGCGAAGTACATTATGCATTCTGTCCCAAGTGAAAGGAGAGGTTTCTGGCAGGCCAGTGTATTTGGATCTCTCAAAACCTGATGTTTGGGTTCACACTGCATACTGGCCTATCCGGTCGGTCGAGCCCGCCGCACCGTCTCGCCCAAAATAGATCTTCAGGGAATACCACAAGAGTAGCATTCGGCCTAGTAATTAACTGCGTCGCCGTAGACTAACATGACTTCCGGGCCGACCCAAATTGCCGCAGAAGCCACGCAGTAACGTAGGCATGCACTAGCGTTAAGTCAAGCACTTCCGGCGTAGGGGGGGACCGCAAAGTGTGACTTTTGCTAGGCAATTTGCCCTAACGCATCGCGCCAGTGTGAAATAGCACTGAGAGACCCTTGTGTGCCTACTGCTGTGTCTGTAGTTCCTTAGGTTCTAAAAGTGTGCCTTCTCGTGGTACCTCTCATAACACTCCCCTAGGCATAGGCCAGGCTGGTCAGGACAGCGGCGACAGTAAACGGGGGAGTCACGCCTTATTCCAGCCTTGCTGCAGACACGACATCTTTTTCTGGGGTTGCGTTGAGTTGGGGTACTGGGAATCGGGTAGGCGTAATGCCTTCCATGCAGCCGGCTAGTTGCATTTGGGGGTTGGGCTCTGGCACCTTCTGGATAGAGGAGTGCCGAAACAATGTCTTCCTGGAATTGAAGGAAAGATCCAGTTCTCCCAGCCTTACTGTAGAGAACAAAGCTGTTGTACATCGCCAATTGAATTAAATACACAGACACTTTCTTATACCAGCGTCTGGTTTTCCGGGAAATTAAATAGGGCCCTAACATCTGGTCATTGAAGTCCACCCCTCCCATGTTGGCATTATAGCTGTGGACGGCGAGGGGCTTTTCAATGACCTCTGTTGCCCGTGTATTTTGTACTGTCGTGTCTGTGTGAATGGTAGACAGAAGGTAAACGTCCCTCTTGTCCTTCCATTTCACCGAGAGCAAGTCATCGGTACACAAGGCGGTCCTCTCCCCCCGTTGAAGTCTGGTGTTAACGAGCCGTTGGGGGAAGCCCCGGCGACTAGGCCGCACGGTGCCACAGCATCGGATTCCTTCTAACTTTAAGTGCTGAAAGAGGGCCACACTTGTGTAAAAGTTGTCCACATAAAGATGGTACCCCTTCTGGAACAAGGGTGACACCAAGTCCCACACAATCTTTCCACTGCTCCCCAGGTAGTCAGGACATCCGACCGGCTCCAATTTTGAGTCTTTTCCCTCATAGACCCTAAAACGAGATGTATAGCCTGTGGCCCTATCACAGAGCTCATACAGTTTCACCCCATACCGGGCGCGCTTGCTTGGGATGTACTGTTTGATGCCAAGGCGCCCGGTAAAATGTACGAGGGACTCATCTACACAGATGTTCTGTTCAGGGGTATAAGCATCTGCAAATGTGGATGACAGGTGGTCTATGAGGGGCCGAATTTTGTGGAGCCGGTCATAAGCTGGGTGGTCTCTTTCATGACAGGTGTCGTTGTCATTGAAATGCAGGAAGCGCAGGATGATCTCAAATCGCGTCCTGGACATGGCAGCAGAGAACACGGGCATGTTATGTATTTGGCGTGTAGACCAATAAGAGCGCAATACATTTTTTTTGGTAATACCCATGTTGAGGAGAAGGCCCAAAAAAAATTTTCAGTTCGGAAACTTGGAGTGGTTTCCACTGAAAAGGCTGGGCGTGGCAGCTTGTCGGATTGGCAGTTATAAATTGTGTGGCATAACGGTTGGTCTCAGCCACAATTAAGTCAAGGAGATCCTGGGTGAGGAACAGTTCAAAAAAGTCTAGGGCTGATCCTAGTTCAACTGTCTCCACCTGGACTCCAGACTGGGCGGTGAAAGGGGGCAGTACGGGTGCGGCGGGATCAGGGGAATGCCAATCAGGGTTTGCCAGCACCTCTGGAAAACCAATGGGAGTACGGGCCCGTCTACTTGGTGGCTGCGAATCGGGTCTTAATTCACGTACCACCGAACCAGTTTCTACTTCCGGGCTGGTGTTCGCCACTTCACCAGGGTCTTCTACGGAAGTACTGGTGTTGAGAGGTCCAGGAGATGCTGCGCTGCTGGTGCATGCCTCACCAAGAAAAATCAGATCAACACCAGCATCACCCTGCTGCCCTTGAGACTGATCTTCCGCCACCTGCTGTCCAGTGACATGGGGTGTGGTACGCCTGGCTCTAGCCGGGACCTCAACCTCGTCATCGGAACTATCGGTCAGAGAGCCACTGCTGTCTACAGGATCGTACTCTGAACCAGAAGATTCGTCGAATAAGTCGACCCAATCATCCTCATCCGACTGGTCCATGTACCTGTAGATGTCTTCATTGGAAAACCTCTTTTTTGCCATGGTGGCCTGCTAAATTTAGGAGGTATTCCTCTGAGACTACCCAGGAAAAAGAGCACCTACCTAGCGAAATGGAGTACTTGAGAGGTAGAGAGCTGTGGTCACTGAGTTTTGATTAAAAAAAAAAATCAAAACTGCTGTTTACAGTGCCACAGCTAGTGTACAGTGTTTTTTGCAGTGATCAGAAAAAATAAATTTCTGTCACTGCGGTGGGGCGGGCTGAACGCAGTGCAGGCGAACGATCAGGTCTGATCGGGCAAACACTGCGTTTTTTTGTGGATCCTAGTGACCCTAATATAGATCTGACTGTGATCACTAATGATCACTTACAGATACTATATAGTACCAATGCTGATTAGCGACAGTGATAACGCTAATTAGTGACTGTGGTGCAGTGGGCTGAGCACTAACTGACACTAACAACCCTTTTGCCTAGCTAACTGGCCTAACTGTTACCACTAGTGATACTAAAAAAGTGACAGTTTTCACTGATCACTGTTTTTAGATCACTAGGATAGTGACGGTGAGGGGGGGTTGGGGTTGGGGGATCAGAGAGCAATCACAAATAATCAAAAACAATCACGAGGCAATTACAACACAATTACAGCAATCTGCGCAATCAAAGCCAATCAAGGAGCAATTGAATCCAATAACATGACAATCAAAAACCAATTACGTGACAATCGAAGCCAGTCACACGACAATCGATGCTAATCACAGGGCAATTGAGACAATCGAGACACAGGGCAAAACAGCCAATCAGAGGGCAATTGGCACAATCAAAACCAATCAGGGCAATTGAAGCCAATCACACGACAATCGAAAACCAATTACGTGACAATCGAAGCCAATCACACGATAATCGATGCTAATCACAGGGCAATTGAGACAATCGAGACACAGGGCAAAACAGCCAATCAGAGGGCAATTGGCACAATCAAAACCAATCAGGGCAATTGAAGCCAATCACACGACAATTGAAAACCAATTACGTGACAATCGAAGCCAATCACACAACAATCGATGCCAATCACAGTACAATTGAGACAATTGTAGCCAAACAAAGCACAATCAAGCCTTACAGACAGGAGATAAGATACACAATGGCAGGGGGGAGAATATACGCAAGCAATGCACTAGTAAGGTGTGGGGAGGATCTGAGGGGGTGGGTGATCAGAAGCCCCTAAGGGGTAGTTGGGGGTCTGATCTGATGGATAGGAGTGACAGGTGGTGACAAGGGGTGATAGATGGGTTATTGACGGGTGATAAGTGGGTGTTTACAGCAGGGAAAAACAGATGCAAACAATGGACTGCTGATGTGATCAGGGTGGGGGGGGGTCTCGGGGGGATCTGAAAGGGTGGGTGGGTGATCAGAAGCCCCGGGGCAGTTGGAGGTCTGATCTGATGTGGGGCAGTGACAGGTGGTGACAAGGGATGATTGACAGGTGACTGATAGGTGATTGACAGCTGATCAGTGGGCGATTACAGGGAGATAGATAGTATACAGGGGGGGGGGGGGGGGGTCAGGGGTGGGGGAGATCTGAAGGGGTGGGTGGGTGATCAGATACCCCTAAGGGGTAGTTGGGGGTCTAATCTGATGGATGGGAGTGACAGGTGTTGACAGGGGGTGATAGATGGGTTATTGATGGGTGATAAGCGGGTTTTTACAGGGAAAAAAAGATGTAAACAATGGACTGCTGATGTGATCAGGGGGGGGGTCTCGGGGGGATCTGAAAGGGTGGGTGGGTGATCAGAAGTCCCTAAGGGGCAGTGGGGTGACTGATCTGATGTGGGGCAGTGGCAGGTGGTGACAAGGGATGATTGACAGGTGACTGATAGGTGATTGACAGTTGATCAGTGGGCTATTAGAGGGAGATAGAGATATGCAGTATACAGGGGGGGAGGGAGGGGGGGGGGGGAGATCTGAAGGGGTGGGGGGTGATCAGATAACCCTAAGGGGTAGTTGGGGGTCTGATCTGATTGATTAGAGTGACAGGTGGTGTCAGGGATTGATTGATGGGTGATATGGAGGGTGGTTGGGTCTAAGCTGCGTGCTGCAGGGGTGTACAGGGGGGGGTCTGATGGGTGCTGCGGGTGATCGGGGGGTCTGTGGGGCTCCTAAAGAGTGTGGTGCGTTCACTCACTGTGCCTGCTCTCCTCGCCGGTGGTCGATCGCTAAGTGTGACCACCAGCGGGGAGGCAGGCAGTATAATACAGTTTGTTAGGTAAACAAACTGTATTATACGATTTCAAGTGACTAATTCGAAAAGTTACAACCCGCCGGCGCTGCGGATTGGCCGGCGGGTTGTAGTCACAAGGGGGCGGCACCACGTGACACAGCGATCGCGCGGCTCCCGCCGCGCGATCGCTGATTAATCACCGAGAACCTGGCGACGCACATGTGCGTGGCTGGTCCTCCAGGAGCCACTTTGCCGACGCGCGTTATGAGTGCGCGGTCGGCAAGTGGTTAAAGAGATACTGTAGGGGGGTCGGGGGAAAATGAGTTGAACTTACCTGAGGCTTCTAACAGTCCCCCGCAGACATTCTGTGCCCACGCAGCCACTCACCGCCTCCAGTTCACTTCTGGAATTTCAGACTTTAAAGTCTGAAAACCAATACGCCTGCGTTGCCGTGTCCTTGATCCCGCTGATGTCACCAGGAGCGTACTGTGCAGACACAGACTATACTGGGCCTGCGCAGTATGCTCCTGGTGACATCGGCGGAATTGAGGACACGGAAACGCAGGCACAGTGATTTTCAGACTTTAAAGTCTGAAATTCCAGAAGTGAACCGGAGGTGGGGCCGGAGCATTGGTGAGTGGCTGCATGGGCACAGGATGTCTGCGGGGGACCATTAGAAGCCCTGGGTAAGTTCAACTCATTTTCCCCCGACCCCCCTACAGTATCCCTTTAAGTCTTACGGAAGATTCCACACATTCTAAAACTACTTAAACTTGTATTTGCATCTTCTTAAAATCATGTAAAAACATAAAGGAATCTTGTGCTTATATGATTTTTATGATTTTAAGAAGATTTAAATAAAAGTTTGAGAAGTTTTAGACGATGTGGAGCTCTTTGTGAGAGTTGAATTCTGCTCCGGGCTACAGCCGGACCACAGCGTGCTACAGCTGCACCTAGTGTCTTGCCGCTGCTGAATTCCTGTACACAGCCTGGAGCCCGGCAGAAGCATGGAGATCTCCATTAGGCTGCAAAGGAACAATGGGAATCCTCAGTAACAGAGAATTCTCATTGGTTCATGGTGGATCAATGTAAATTCTCCCTCTTGACCAATGTCTATTGCATCCTGTGAAGAGGCTCCTGCCAGCCTCCAGGCTAAGTGCAGAAGGACCGAGCAGCAGCGGGACATGGGCGTGGTAATCGCGGGTGAAGGTGACGTGGAGTGGACAGGGCAGATTGCTTCAAGAGGATGCAAAATGGATGGAGCACTTACCTTGCCCATTTTGCATCTGATCATGTGTGAACCGAGCCTAAAGGTGTTGTAATATGGGTAGCAGCATGTAATTGCCATTTAGGCTCAAAACGTCAGTCATGAAAAATGTCATGATTTTATTGTCTTAGTAACTTTCCTGTTCATAACGAGGGTAAAATATATTTAAAATATTATGTTAATATTAAAATACAGGTAATCCCCAACTTACGAACACCCGTCTTACGAACAACCCGGCGATACGAACGGCATGGATTCTGTGTTTCCATGGGAACAAGTCAAAAAATGTTTTTTCAAATTGGACTTTATTTTTTGAGAAAATCGATTTTAAGAAATTCAAAGAAAAATGGCTTTTAAACTTGTATAAACAGGTACAAAGGGCAGAGGTGACACAGGGGGACACACTGGAGGTACAGGGGAAAGAGATGGCACAATGTTCCGACTTAAAGGGACACTGTAGGGGGGTCAGGGGAAAATGAGTTGAAGTTACCCGGGGCTTCTAATGGTCCCCCGCAGACATCCTGTGCCCGCGCAGCCACTCCCCAATGCTCCAGCCCCGCCTCTGGTTCACTTCTGGAATTTCAGACTTTAAAGTCTGAAAACCACTGCGCCTGCGTTGCCCTATCCTCACTCCCGCTGATGGCACCAGGAGCGTACTGCGCAGGCCCAGTATGGTCTGTGTCTGCGCCGTGCGCTCCTGGTGACAGTGTCTCCCTCTGTGTCACCTCTGCCCTTTGTACCTAGATTCAGGTTAAGAACAAACCTACAGTCTCTCTATCTCGTTCATTAACCGGGGACTACCTGTAAATCCGAAGGCAGCATTATTAAAGAGTTTGAAGCCATAATAAAAATGTCTTTTTACCTTCTATTCTGCTGGGGCATGTTTGCCCCTGCTAAAACGCCGCTATCCCGCGGCATAACGAGGCGTCTTTACCCCCCAAATCCCCCCTGCTACCTCCGGGCAGTGCTTCCGTGTGAGGCAGGGCTATGAGCTGCAGCTCTGCCTCACATGCGTCTATCAGCGGCGGATCTCCGCCTCTCCCCCGCCCCTCTGTCTGCCTTTGCTGAGAGGGGCGGGGGAGAGGCGGAGATCCGCCGCTGATAGATGCGTGTGAGGCAGGGCTATAGCCCTGCCTCACACGGAAGCGCACAGGGGCAGCAAAATCTACAACCAAGTTGGTCATGGATTTTGCAGGGGGATTTGGGGGGTAAAGCTTGCCATTCGATAAAACCTATGTGTATTATGTTTTAAATGTGTTACATTTGGGGACCACAAGGGGCTAATGGCTGCACTTGGGGACCAGAATGGGTTAATAGCTGTACATGGGCACCTATAGGGGTTATTGGCTGTACTTGGGGACATAGAGGGGTTAAGGGCTGCAATACTTTTTGCAATTGCAGCCATTAAACACCTCCTGGTCCCCAAGTGCAGCCATTAAATTCTTATACCTAAGTGTAGCCAGTAACTTTCCTGGGTGATGCCATATTTATTTCCTTTTAAACTATACCATTTGCCTGGCAGTCCCTCTGATCCTTTGCCTCTAATACTTTAAGCCATAGAACAGGGGTCTCAAACTCAAATACAAAGCGGTCCTAAACACGGGCCAACCTCAATGTCTAGTGGCCACCTTCCTCCCTTATAACGTTTCCTGGTGTCTAATGGCTCCCCTCAAACTCCTATACAGTTCACCAGTGTCTAGTGGCCCTCCTCACTACTCTATACAGATTCCTAGTGTTCAGTGCTCCCCCCCCCCCCACCCCTCACTTCCCCTATATGGCTTCCCTGGTGTTCTAGGGCTTCACCTTCAATATAGCTTCCCTGATGGTCTAGAGCAGAGATCCCCAACCCTGTCCTCAAGTCCCACCAACCGTAAATGTTTTGCAGGAAACCACAAACCTTCACAGGTGAGGTAATTAGTGTCTCAGCAGAGCTGATTACCTACATGTGTGGATTTCCACAAAACACGCACTGTTGGTGGGCCTTAAGGACAGGGTTTGGGAACACTGGTCTAGAGTGAGCCACACATAATGCAAAGTGGGGGAACCACTTGGGGGGCAAATTTAATGGCTCCGAGGGCCAGGGTTTGACACATAAGCCATATAACCTATGGGGCACATTATTTTATTAAAAGCACAAAGGAAAGTTTGGCAAATGTTCTACACAAGTATGAAGTGTTCTTACCCAGATATTGTATGTCAAGGGAATGATGTTGTGCACAACAAGTGGTATTTTGTAAGCCATGTATGTCATAAAAGGGTTCTGCATGTAATAATGCACTGCTGTAGAGCAGAGCTTAGTGTAATGGAGACCACTCTGTATGTCTAAGCTGGCACAGCAATTTGAGTTATTGATGCTACGTACAGACATTGAGCTTTTCATGACTGAAACAATTGTTTGATAGTTTTGACATCACTTGGATGTTTTTAATACTGCTAACAAGTAATGCTCCGTGACGGAAATGTTTTTGGACTAATACTTTTGTCTCAGAGGACTTTGAGGAGCCCCCGCTTTTCCATCTCCACTTTAGCACCTAAGACACCTAGGTCATACATTTCTTACTGTCTAGCTTATTTTACCAGGACAAGAGCAATAAAGAAATTGGGACAGCTATCCTGAGAGAGAATGTGTGAATATCACAGTGCTAGCTGAATGTCTAGCCAGCAGAAGCCAGTCTATAGGAAAGGAATGTGAGATATAATCAATAGGGGAAATAATCAGTATGGAAGACAAATAAGTTGTGAAATGACAAGTGTGTGCAAGTAGTAACTGAGTAAAGTTAGCAGTAGAGAAAAGCTGATCAGAATGCTAAATGAATGCAGCAAATGTATAGTACTGAGGGGATAATAACGTTTTTTGTTTTATGTGTAGAAGAAAATATCTTAGATCCGAGGCCACGTAAAGTTGCAAGTGCAATAAGTGGAATGAGTGGCCACGTAAAGTTGCAAGTGCAATAAGTAGAAGGCAAAATGTGAAACGGAAAATTATGTGGATAGGCATATGGTATGCTGAGTGTTTGAGCAGAGGTGGTTTTTGGTTGGGAAGGTGTCTATGAATGTGGCTGGGCTTTACTGTGGCAATGTCATGCAGGTAGAAGTACCTAGTCAGCGATGTGGAGATTTGGAATTTTTCAGAGCAGAATCACTTTATTATTATTATTGACATAGACATTTCAGAAAGCAATAAAGTGTTACATTAAAACTGAAAAATAGTTGACCTGATCAACTGCTCCCCTGCTGTGACACTTGTTTATAAAGCAAGAAGACCACTTTCCATACTAGCTAGCTCTGAAATTGGACATTCTCCTTTAAAATGTTTCCTGTAGTGCAGTAATAATGTGCAAAAGCATTATTAATGTGGTGTAATAACATCAGTAAAGGTTATCTTTCAATCTCCTTGAGCAAAGGTAGTACACAAAATACAGTATCAATAAACTGATAAACCTAAGTGTATAATGTAAAAACAGCAATTTTGCTCTGTAAATTCCATCAACAACCCAATTCCTAAATCTAGTAATTCTGTAGTGTAACTTGTGCCACATAAAGTGTGTCAAAAATATGCATATTTTTGACCATATCAGAATTGAATATCACTTGTATATGTATATCACTTACGTACTGGATGACGTACTGGATTTAGGAACTCAACCTGGTGTTGAAGGAATCTGCACCTATATGGATCAATCAATTGCAATCTCTACATTATATCCTTCGGTGTACCAGTTTTTAAAAAAAAAATTATTTTGCTAGTGTCTGTGTGAGACAGAGACCACATTGGTCTTAAGGGAAGGGACATCATATACCAGAAATGACTGCTTGCTGTACGAGAGTATTTGAGTGGGGCAACAACCTCTGACACAGACTAACATCCAGTAGTTGCCAGCAATACTAATTTACTGCCATTTGTTTTGAAAGACTATTCACTTCTCCAGTCTTTAAAATAAACACTTTGGAGCTATCCTACTGGTCCCGGTCTCAGTACCTGTTGAGTCACTCGTGGAAAGAACACCCCAGGAGAGAAGTACAAGTTTTCAGACTTCGCTGGCTGCATACTCTTGCTTGTAATTGTACGCACTAAAGTAGTGAAAATTGGATAACAGCCTTAGAGGAAACTTGAACAGATAAATTAAAGTACCTTTTGAAAATTATACTTGCAACTGTTATTTTGATCCATTGCCTCTACCAGCATCTGAATCTAGGCCCTGAAAGAGCATGTATGTCAGCTATGCTCAGTCTTCACTAACTCCATTGGGTCACCTGTAGCTAACAGATCAGCATGAAAGACGTTGTTCTCATTTTGTGTGGTGCCATTTGTTTTAATACATTTCAAAAATATGCATTCGAGCTGTCAGCCCTTGTTAATCAGTTGGTTCATTCAGCGCCAATACATTTTTGCATGCATACTAAAAACTGACTGCATGATGCATTTTTCCTTTTGACACATGTTTTTGTATCGATATAATGTGATCACAGGTGTGCCATTTTAGTGCTAATAAACACATCTACTTGGGTATACAAATATGTCCATAAGTGTGAACAAAACCTAACTGACTAGTTTTTAAACAGAAATTTAAAGGGCACCTGAACTGAGAAGAATATGGAGGCGGCCATATTTATTTCCTTTTAAACACCAGTTTCCTGGCATTCCTGCAGATCTTTTTAGCTGCAGTAGTGTGTGAATCACACACCTGCAACAGGCATGTATCTTATTCAGTCAGACGTCAGTCAGAAGCATCTGAACTGCATGCTTGTTCACTGTCTATGGCTAAAAAAACTATTAGAGGCAAAGCATCAGCAGGACAGCCAGGCAACTGGTATTGCGTAAAAGAAAATGTCAGCATCCATATCCCTCTATTCAGGTGTACTTTTAAATGGCAGCCTCCATATTTCTTTTAACCCAGGTTTCATATAAAGCCCTTCTTAACTTAAAATGGAATAAAATAAAACTGCATGCCTCCTGTGGAAAGAATGCTGATCTGCAGCTACCTTATTGCTCCTGGGCCGTGCCTTTCCTGCCTCGCTGATGTAACATGACCAGGTAACATTGCAGTGTAGTCTGTACCCTGTACATTTCAGCGTCAGTTGGTTTTGGCATAGGCTTCAAGTGATTCTACACTTAGGCTACCTTGTGTATTCACCTTTATACAGACATTGACGTGGCAAGCACTGTTTAAATAAGCATAGTTTTGTTTTACACTGCGTATAAAGTATTTCCTGTTTTTTTTTTTTTTTTTTTTTTGATGCATTATCAGGCCACTTAAAAATGCCACCACTTGCTCTCTATTTTAGCATCTCTATTGGTAAAGTTTTCGAGATGCTTTGTGCTTATTTTACATTATGATGGAAAGTGGAGATTTTATTATGAGCTGTAGGGCACAGCTGGAATTCCAAAGGGAGAGTCAGGTGTGGATTTCTCAAGAGATAAAGGAAAATGATGGGTGATTCAATACACCAGTTTAAAGCTGTAAAAAAGTTGTCATATTTTTCAATAAACCTTTAAGGTAAATATCTAGTTCACCTTTTCTGTGCTTTGATTTCATTTACGTGCTTCCATTTTATTTGCAAAAGGTTTCAGGTCACCTCTCCTTTTTCAGTCGTTAATTTCATTCTGTCATTTTTTTGTTTTGTTTTTGTTTTGCTTTTTCCCTCATTTGTTTTTAGAATATCCCAGAAGTGAAAAAGTATGGCCCCTTCCATCCTTATGTGAATGCCAAGGTGTGTACACCCCTGTCCTGTTGACGTTTGTGTTTATTGTGCCATCCTTTTCTTTTTTATTCTTCTGTCCTGCTTATTTAATTGTTGGCTTAATGAGAGGCTTTATAATAGCGTGCTATTCTTAAAAGCGTGTAATTGTCCAGCTGTTGCTTTCCTACAGTGGTGTACAAAATATATTTGCCCTCTTCCTGATCTGCCCCATTATTGCATACTTGTACACTTTATGGTTTCTTATATTTAAATAAAATGCAATATCAGACAAAGGGAATATATTTAAACACAACATTGTAAATTACGTTACGTGGAATAGTTACCTGTGATGATCAGAAAAAAAGTAATGCAAATCATTTTACAACCTATTATTGTAGCCTTCCTCTGTTCCCATATTCTTTTCAGTCTATGCAGATGATTATGCCATGTTGCCTGCAACTGCTTTTTCAGGTTCAGGTATTGAGGGTAGTCTGGTCATGCTGGAAAGAAAGAGCTAGCTTGCCTATAGTGCTAGAGTGCAAACAGTGTGTCTGTTGAATCTCCTGTAGTACTTCAGAAGTACATGCGTCAAGCCTCTGTGTGGCACTCTTCATCCACTATGAGCCTTTATGCCAGAGTCTGTTTGCCTCCTCTAGTATCTCCTCCATTATATGCTGGCGTTCATCAATGTGATGTTTGTTGTTCCTGCTTTGTGTCTAGAGCTCCAAGAGGCGGATTCAGTGGCAGGGATTTAGGCAGCTATTGGTTGGGGTGGTTAGAGCCTGAAAGATCAGGATATGTTCTATAGAAGGTGAGGAAAGTGGGTGTGATGCTGTATGATCTGATCTGTTTAGGGTTAGGTAAAAGTATGGCTTTAGTTAGTTTTGAGAGTATGCTGTTCACAGTATGTTTTTTCTTTGTTTTTATCAATAAAAATCCACATTCTATATTTAGACAGGTATAATTTGTATATATTTTTTTCTCACAATCAATCAACTCCTTTATAAGCCTGCCACACATTTCACTGAGGTTACATCTGTGTCCTTAGAGTCATTAATAGTTCTTTTCAGCCAGATGTCTGGCGCAATATATAATACTCCAATATTTCATATCTTGATGTGATGTTAGCCCTGATGTGGAAGCATGTCCAGCTAGTAGGTATCTACATTGCCAACATAGCACTCATGTACCATCAGTATACTCCATACTCCGCTAGATTTACCATAAGCCACTGTAGGTACATGCCTACAGGCGCCTGATGATGGAAAGGCAGCTCACTCTGCTCCCAAAGTGTCTCCCCCCCCCCCCCCCCCTCCTTCCCTATGCAGAGCCCTGGTGAGAGTGTAAAGGAGAGGTTACTCACCCAGCTCTTGGAATTCCACTGACCACATCTCCCATTGGTCAGGGGCACATCTAGCTACTTAATACTGAGGCTCCTCTAGCTACCTAATACTTGGGGGCACCTCTAGCTACTTAAAAAATTTGAGGGTACTTCTAGCTACCTAATACTACGGGCCACTATGACAGGCAAGAGAAGTAAGGAAGAAGTTACACCTGGGCCAGCCAGCACACGTGTCATTCGGCGGGGAGTTGTAGGTTCATGGAGGACAAAGTCTAAGGTGCCAGGACATCCGTGCCTATAGGCTCCTGTGCGGTAAATCTGGGCAGAAGGTTATACTATTGCTTCAAACATATGAATGGAATTGATTGTTTGCTTCTGTGGCATTTTAAACTCCATTGAAACACGTGCAAAGGTCAAAAAATGGTTGGTTGATGAAGAACAATAATTTATTCTCGTTTTTCAGTACCATCTCTGTATTCTTGATAAAGTAGATTTTTTGCTGGTCAACATGTTTTAAAATGTATTAATAAACATTTTTTTTTTTTTTTTTTTTTTTATACTTCGAACTGAAACTCTCGTATTGATATGACTTTTAGCATGGGCCAGAGAGAAATCTCCCTCTTTTTTTTTACTGTGTAACTTTGTATACTATATTCACTTGGAGTATCAGGTAGTCACTGTATTTGGATACTTTTCCCCCTCGTGTTTATATAAATTTAAAAGTTACTTTTTCAATTCAATCATGTCTTGAATTATTTTGTTCCTTAAACGGTTATTTGTTTACCCAATCTTCTTTTCTGAAGTTCCCTTTGTATCAAAATTCCTTCTTTGTGAAAAGTGTGCATTCATTAAAAAAAAAAAAATAAATTAGAAGGGACAAATACTTTGTGCATCACTGTATGTCCATTGTAGTGTGCCTGCTTTCTACCTGCTTATTGCTTTTACTTGGTAGTGGGAGATTGAGACTTTTTTTTTTTTTTAAGTTTTTATCTGTCCTGCTTTGTACATCTTACTTTCTCTCAGCGTGTTGGCGTCTTCTTTGCATGATACTAACTATGTATAATAGTTAGCTATTGTAGGTTCTAGATGCCCAAAATAATGAGTGTCAATAATTCTATAGTATTAGAAAAGAACAATGGGCAATATTGCAAACTGACAATTACTGGCTCTAACTAGATTAGGTTGTGTATTTTCACCACCAATATAGTTAGACTATACCAATAAGCCATGAAGAATATCATGACAATGTAACAATACATGATATACAATAACATTTGTAGCAAGTATCAAAAACTATCACCCCCCATCCCCACAATCACAGTGGGACGTTGCGTTGTGATGTGACAACGCAGCATTACAATGCAACGCAAAAAAAAAAAAGTGTTAACGCACATTAACGTTGCGTTACTGTTGCATAAAGTAGATACAGTGGAGCGTACAGGCAATGAAAAGTATGCTTTCCTGTACCTGGTAACGTGTGCATTTAGAGGTAATGCACTGCAGCAGTGTGTTACCATAACGCTACATGTTAAAATTCAACACTAATGTAGCACTGTGAACTTCCCATAGTATTATTATTGCAGTGTGGTAAGCTACGTTATAAGGCTCCCTGCACACACTGTATGCGATTCCGATTTTTTTTTTTCATCGGTTTTGAAACCTGATTCCAATTTTAATCGTTACTGCATGCTGCGTTCTTTCCTCCGTTTTTCTGTTGGTTGTATTCAGGGAAAATCGGAATTGCAAATCGGAAACGTAATCGAAATCGCAAAATGGATTTGCAGTGTGAAGGGAGCCTTAGGCAGTACTGCAACGTCCCACTGTGAACGGAGCCTCAGCCTCTAAAAAACACCTCGGAGTCTTTTAAGTACACACGTCAAATTTTTCAAAACAACCGATCGTTTGGACGTTTGAACATCCGGTCATTTGGAAATCAAATTGGGCGTGTGTACGGTCGGTCGCTCAGCTGATAAGACTGGATTTCAACGATCCGCCAAGCGGATCGTTGAAATCCAGTCTTATCAGCTGAACAACCGACCGTACACGCCCGATTTGACGTCCAAACGACCGAATGTTCAGACGTCCAAAGGACCAGTAGTTTGGAAAAATCAGACATGTCTATGTACCTTGAATGCTACTTGAATTTTGTTGGGAGGTCAAATGACTGCACAGGTGTGGTTTCAAGCTGGTTAATTAGTGTAGGTGTGTTTTGAAAGCAAACATTCACAAGGGGCTAATCTTTTCAACCACCTCATTTGTACTATATTTGATATAAAGCAAGCCTAAAAATGTGTTTTATATTACAAAATGTAACAAAAGCTTCCAAATGGCACTGGTGAATGATTATATCAAGTTTAATCAGTGCTGCAAACTCTGAGAAGAAGTTTAAGAAAATATTTCATAATTCTTGCAGGGACTGGAGGGGGGTTTTAATAATATTGGCCTCAACACACACACCAGAAGGTATTTGCAATTATTTCGCTTTGAACAAGTAAGAAGGAACTCCTATGATGCATCAGTTCTGTTGAGTGACTACATATAATTCCTTTGAGATCGCATCCTGCCTAACTTGGCCTCCTAGTGGATCTACCTTTCCAATGTTTGCATCAGCAACCGTGTACAATTATATGCTGAGGTGAACTTTTTTGAATCAAATGTTTACACAGAATCTAGTTTCTAATGCAAATTTAAATCAAGCTAACGGTGCATTTTTTTGTTTCATTTTTTCCTACTTGGCTTTTTCATTTTGTTTGGCATAGTACTACCATTTCTGATCTTGAAAATCAATAGCTAATCCCTCATCATTGTGGATTTTGAGGATATTTAAAGTGTAATTTCACAAACCCTTCTCTTGCATTATTATCTATTGGTGTTATTTTTATTTATAGAGGGCCAACATATTCCATAGCACTGTACAAAGTGCATGTCTGCTTCTCCTTACCTCTAAGGGCATGTAAGCAATTTACAAACTGGGCTGCTTTCTATAAACAATTGCAAAACATGCTGGGCTGTATAGGAGCCTGGTTATTTGGGGTGTAGCCCTGTCTACGTTGGACCTTGCTGTAGTGGGTGTGAAAGTAGGCATGTAGCAGGCAGGTAGTGGAAGAATATGTAAATATTGGTTCCAGCAGATCTTTCAGCAGAGAACGTGTCTAAAGCCGCATCTACATGCGTAGATGCGTCCGCGATGTTCGATTGATAAGATCCGACAGGACGAATCTCCCCACCGCCGATTCCCTGCTCGCTCCCCGCGATGGGACAATGGCAGGGAATTGAGCGGAAGATGCGGGGACGAGCGGGAATCGAGCGGGTATTGATTCCGGCACACGCGCGGGGACGCGGAAGAGGCGATCCGGCGGCTAATCGAGCCGCCGGAGGTTTCTATATGGGAGGATCGGTTTAGATAAAGTGAAGCCACAAACCAGTAATCTGCTTACAGAGTTTTAGTTTCACACTTTATTATATTCAAAAAAATCTTTTTTCTTCAAAAAGGTAAAGGTTTTTTTTGTAAAAATACTTTGTGGTACAGATATAAAACTGTCTGATTCAAGGAACAAACCACAAAGGACAGGTCAACAGATACTAAGTTAAGCATAGGCTCTGTTTAGACATCTGCCAGCATGTCTGTTCTGTTTTGTGTCCATTACTATTTGGTGTCTCTTTTTTTATGCGTGTTGCAGTGATGGAAGGAAAAACCCCAACCTGTGCACTTTTTCCACTTGAGAGAAGTTGGGCATGTTATAGATAGCATGATATCTATGACATGCCTGATGCAACATACACAGTGGATGCTCTGTAGAAAAAAAAAAGGGGGGGGGGGGAGTCATGCCATGGATGATGGTTGGGCATCAGTTGCCAGCTTGCACTGCACATACCTATGGTAGTGTATATGATGTATTAGAATTCCGTATGGTATGTCTAACTTAAAATGGACCATTCAGCTTCAGAAAAGCACATCGAAGGACAATAAGGGCCCTTTTACACGGGCAGCTGATAAGCGGTGAAGTCACTGCCTGTCAGCTGCTCTCCAGCACCACACTACGGAGTGAGAATCTGAACGCTGCCACAGCCACGTTTAGACTTGACATGTTGCATTCCTCCGCTACCCGTTAGAGACTCTGTAACAACATTTTAAGCCTGATTTCTTCTATCCTATAAGTTCCTATGCCTGTTCTAATGTGGCTTGTCTTACTGCAGCCTTTCCTACTTACACTATCTCTGTAATAAATTTTATCTCCTTTCCTCTGTCGAGTCTGTCGGGCAGAGGCTGGAATGTGTGGAATGTGCAGCACTGCTTGTCATTGGCAGAAGCTTTACACACCCCCTCCAAGCTCTGCATTAGTCACACAGTAAGCTAGTTCTCAGCCTATGATAATATGGTTAGAATCCAGTCTTTTGTTTGTAAACACTGCCTAAAACTGTTCATTACAAACCAGGATTGCAGCAGGGAGTGGAAGAAACAGCACAGAGGGGCCCAGGAGAACATAAGGAATAGAATGGTATGCTTTTTATTGTAAGAATATTAGAGTACAGATTCTCTTTAACACCACCGTGCTGCGTGTGAACGTTTAACACGTGTGGTGTTATGACCACCGCAATTCGGCTGCATTTAAATTTCACCCGAATTGCACTGGGGGGCGGCAGATGGGAGGCTGAACTGCAACTAAGCATCCATACTGTCCCTAAATTGTCACCCTCCTGGACCTCTTTCTCGTGAGGAAGCAGTTCAAGATCACCTCTGTCTACTGTATGTACCTCAGCTATGCATGATGCCGTTATGCTAGACTGTTCCAGTACTTCCTACCTGCCCTCAAATCAATCAGAGGTGAGGTGAGCACAGTTTTGTTAGACTAGTTGTTGGACCACAGCATCAATGGAAAGACGAGCATCAGACAGACACCGATCCTGCTTGCACAGCTGCTTTTGTGGCTGCAGAAAAAAAGACCGACACCTTGTGAAAAATAGATTTTTTTTCTTTTACTGATCCATTGCACAGAGACCCCATGACTACCACCAAGTGAAGACAAAAGTTATTAGTGGTTTAAGTGGACTGATTGGTTAGAGGTGTCAGCTAATTGGAGTTTGGCCTCAACCCTGCTGTGATCAGTTAGTAGCTTTGACCATTCATTGTGTCATAACTTCTACCGATAAATAGATGTAAAACAGAAATGAGTACTCCAAGAGAGGTCTACACTGAGTCTGAGAATAGCTGTACAGTTATTAGATGGCATCAGGTCTATTGTGCACTAAGGATCTGATAGACCGTACTAGTGATACATTACAGAAAAAAAAACCCCTTTTTTTTCTTTAAGCAACTGCTATCTGCCTTTAATTAACTGAACTGCTACAGAAAGTGCATAAGACCTTGCATATTTCGATCATCCATGATATACATAAGATTGCATTTTCATTGCAGTAATGAAGGACTCCTTTCCATTTGCAATGCAGAGTTGCGCACCTCTGCATTGCATGTGACTCCCTGGGGGTGGCGCTTGCGATACCATTCATTATACTGAATCGAATCACAGTTGCGATCTGTTAGAAAACGTGGAAGCACAGCCGCTCACTCTCAGAGCGGGGCGGCTGCTTCCACATCTAGCATGGCAGAGCACGGGGAGTCAGCCGCCTCCACTCTGAGGCGGCTGTCCCCGTGCAGGGCTTGGCGTTGGACGCGGCGGTTAGTGCGCATGGCCCTCTGGCTGCAACACCGCAGAGCGGTGTTGGGGTGGCTGGGACACGTAGTCCCTCTAGGGTAAGAATGACGCGCGCGCACGGAGGCAGAGCATATATGCCAGCCAGAAATGAGTCAGCTGACCAGGTTGGTCAGCTGACTCTGGCCCCTCTCCTGATTGGTCCAGCACTTAGGGAGGTACTGTAGAGGCCTCCGTGTATATATACTGCCAGCTGTTCAGTTGTTAGGTGTCTGGCGTTGCGATCACATATGTGGGAGCACCCAGATCCGTAGTCAGATCCGCAAGTGTGCCGGGACTAGCTGGAGCTGTAATCCTACACTTAGCTAGATTCTGTTGATAGCTAAAGTACTAGTTTGATTGTGATTATCTGTTATGACTTTTTGCCTGCCTGACTATCCTCCTGAACTCTGACCTTGTACCTCGATATTTCTGATACTCTGTTGCCGAACCCCGGCTCGTCCTTAGACTCTGCTTCTGCCTCCTGATCTTGTACCTTGATATTTCTGATACCCTGTTGCCGAACTCTGCCTGTACCTAGACTCCGCCTCTGCTTTATGATCTTGTACTTTGTCTGTCCGTGTGTGTACGACCTGGCTTGTCCGACCTCGAGAACCGACCTTATTCTTAGAGACGGTTCCCCGTCCTGTCAGTGACATCTCCTCCTGAGTGTCACTTTCAGACAATCCTTCCTACTGTCAGTCTGACTCCTCCCGTCTTGGAGAGCTCAGGTCTGTGGAAAGGAATCTGTGCAGTACTCCTTGCTGCACTGAGGCCTAGTCCTCTAAGTGTTACTGTTGCACCTAACACTACACTCTACTCAGGTGAACAGAGGTTAGCTAGTATATCGGATTATCGGTGATACTGCAGATCACTTATAATCTGGTATACATCTGTATTCCCAGTGATACTGCAGATCACCGGTAATCAGGTCCTCTCTGTGCTTCACCGATCGTTACACGATCGCCCTGCAATGCAAGCAACCATGCACTGCGATTCAGTGGTGAATTGCAACGCATGTATAGAAAGAGAAGACAGCGCAGTCTATGCACTGTCTGCTGTCCCTGTGACCGTGTTTCCATAAGTGCGGATGAAAGCGTGGTATGGGGAAGCGAGCTTTTAGTATGCTTGGAAGGCAGCCTACAAATAGTGATGATCATCTCTGGGAGAATTCATGGAGGAGCTTGTGATCATTTTTGGTCAGGTGATAGATGTGCAAATCTCTGATTTGCTAGTCATGATCATGTGCTAAAGCAGGATGTGATCACAGCAAATCAGAGCTTTGCAAATCTATCAGCTGATCAAACAAATCACACGCTTCTCAATGAGTTCTCTTAATCCCAATCTACACGATAAGATTCTTTGTGTGATTCGATTACGATTCCATTTACCATCCGATTAAATACGGCATGTCCGAACAGGATTCAAATAGTTTCAATTCGATTTGCTATTGCAGAACAATGGCAAATCGAATTGAATCGAATCCCGATCAGACATGTCGGATTTAATCGGATCGTAAATAGAATCGTATTCGAATCTCACAAAGAATCGGATCGTGTAGATGGGGCTTTAGGCATGACCATCACTACCCACAAAGTATGTCCCAAAAGTACAGCAGCACCTTTTATTTTAAACAAGCTTTTGATGAGACAACCATGGCGAGACTGGTCTTTGTAATGGCTGTATGAAGTTACAGTACCACCAAGAACTATCTCGTCAAATGCAGTTAAGCTTCTCTCTTTTTTTAATGCATATGAAAGTGAATTTTCATTTTTTAGCAATGCACAAAGTTTAATGTCTGTACTTTCTACCAGTGCTGTGGAGACGGTACAAAAATCCACCGACTCCTCAGTTTAGGATTCCTCCGACTCAGACTCCTCGAATTTGCATATTACAATCTTGTTGATTGAAAGTATGTAACATTAAATTCGTCTCTTATCTGCCAACACTTAGGAAATTTAAAAGACAACTGAAGTGAGAGGGATATGGAGGCTGCCATATTTATTCCTCCCTTCGTCCTCCAGGACTGCCCTTCCTGAGACTGTGTCAGTCCCCCCTCCCAAATCGGAAACACCTTAAGAGAATTAAAATAATTAATTGATGCAGTGTAAATCCCACCTCCTCACAATCTCGCACAGTTTTTTGTTTGTTTCCCAGACCTCACCACAGAAGCACCAGGGAAGGTTGTTCCTTTCAGAAGGGGAGCCTGTTGGCACCTGCTGCAACATTTTGTTTTTTCTTTGTTTTTTATTAGTCATAGACTAAAACTAGTCCTTGGTAAGAGTACTTGTAAAAGGTGCAGACCGGAACAAAGAACATCTATCAGGCCCTAGGCAATGTAACTGTGGGTACATGTAAGAGTGATGTGCAGGTACTCTGCAGGAGAATGGGGGCGATTCTTCCTCTATTACACATTCTTCATGCACAATCTGAACCAGGTTTATGGTTTATAGACGACAGATGAAAAGAAAAGTTTTATACATACCTGGGGCTTCCTCCAGCCCCCTTCAGGCTAATCAGTCCCTCGCTGTCCTCCTCTGCCACCTGGATCTTCTGCTATGAGTTCAGGTACTTGAGCCAGTCTAGCATGCACACACTCCGCCCCAAGGAGCATACTAAACTTGCGCAGCACTATTGCTCAGGTGCAGAATGCTCCTGGCTGTAAGAGTGGCACATGGCCGGACTGCGCTGACTGGCTGAATTACCGGGACTCATGGCAGAAGATCCAGGTGGTGGAGGAGGACAGCGAGGGACTGATTGGCCTGAAGGGGGCTGGAGGAAGCCCCAGGTATGTATAAAACTTTTCTTTTCATCTGTCTCAGGTACCCTTTTATATGTAGTCCCCAAACCAAATTATAACAACATATCAAATGATTTAATTTCATGAGCAAAGATAGTGCATATATTTGCATAAATCAGCATCAACGCAGACTTATTTCCATCTCATTGACCAATCTCTATTAGTGACACGGCTACACATCAGGCTTTATTCTTACAGCATAGATGTTATTCAGTATATATGAAAGATTCCTGTGTACACATAATATATACAGTCACAATCAGATGTGTATATCTGACTTTAAAAATACGGGGACTGCTTTATTGAAGCAGCACAAGTAACTAATTTTGATTGGTTTTATTTCATTTTTGTGGACTAAGCACAGCTATTACTGCATATATATAAATTATTTATTTATTTTATGACTATTATCTGAGAAATAGAACATTTTATCATAGTTTCTATTTTAATTAGTTTAAATTCATTAGGAGTCGGTGCATTTTTCCCCCATTCCAGGCACCCAAAATTCCTCTGACTCCACGACTCCGACTCCACAGCCCTGCTTTCTACAATAAATCTATTTAAAATATCTGACTCCCCCGGATCCATTTGCTGTTGAATGATTGAACAATTATAAGAGAGAATTGAACAATTATAAGAGAGACAGCTGTCCAAGCTCCTTCCCCTATCCCATCATCACCAACATGAAGAAGGAGCTGATATGGTCAATCTCTCACAGTATGCTCAGATCACCTTATCCCACCCACCTTCTGTTCTGGGAATTAACTCTTTGTGGCTAGTCTTACAGCACTACAGCTCACAAGTGTCTTATGTCCATTGTTCCTACGCAGTGATTTAAAAAAGCATGTTCAACTCTTTCCACAGCAAGGCCAGCAAGCCTGCTGTAGAAGTTGCCATGCACTGCATAAAACTTTAGGAATCAGTGGACTTTAAAATGGTACCTGAAGTGAGAAGTATATGGAGGCTGCCATAATTTCCTTTTAAACCATCCCAGTTGCCTGGCTGTCCTGCTTATCTATTTGGCTGCAGTAGTGTCTGAATCACACCAGAAACAAGCATGCATCTAATCTTGTCAGATTTGAAAAAAAAAATGTCAAACATCTGATCAGCTGCATGGTTGTTCTGGGTCTATGGCTAAAAGTATTAGAAGCAGAGGATCAGCAGGATAGCCAGGCAACTGGTATTGCTTAAAAGGAAATAAATAGGGCAGCCTCCATATCTCTCTCACTTCAGATGTCCTTTAACGTAAAGGTTCTCCAAGAGCCTAAATTAGAATATGAATATGTAGCCGTTTTTATTTTGTGGTTCCTTTCCTACATATCATTTTTTCTTTAGTTGTACAGTTTAAAATTATTCAGACAATTAATGACACCTAGCTTAGTATTACCGTAGCTTTTTATTGGAACATTGCCACACATCTCAACACACTGTAATGCTTGTATATTTGATCATTTCACCAAGTTACATTTGTCATTAGGAAGAAGTACAAAGCAGGATTGGCACACTAATGCAAACACAGCTGGGTGTCAGGTCAGAACATGTCTTTGAATTTTATATCAGACCACAGATCCCTACTAACCCTAGTTTCATAGGCAAGTGCCATTTGAGCACATATCTCACAATACTGTGGCATGGCTTGTGCTACATATTGAGATCCCTCAGTATTGCTCACCTTTACTTTTTATTTGTTTCATAATGTTGTTTGCTTTGGGGCATTTGAGCTGCTGTGCTTCCCTGGTGGATAATATGCAAAATGTAAGGTAAATGGTATGATATCTGAAGGTTACTTTTAAATATTGTGCTCAAGAGCAGGAACCATCTGCAGGTACAGCTTGGCTTCTAATATTGCATAGGTTACTATAGCCCTTCCTCCCACTGCTAGATACCTCATTCCCCTCCTAGCTTCTTTTTATAGAAAGAAGAAAATGTCACTATTGTATACAACTCTCAAAAAGGAGTAGGGCACACTGGGGGCTAGTTCACAGTGCTCATTTGCATTGCAGAATCTTCCTGCATGTCAACTCACTGCCCATACAGATCTACGGGCCTGTTCACAGTACTGCGTTGTAAGGGATTGCGTTATTCTAACTCGCTGCATGCAGGCTTTGTGTTAAAGTCTATGTCTAGTCCCTATTGCAGTTTACACTCATAACACCTGCGTTATGCAACTGACCACTGTGCATTCAGCCTCAGTGTTCCAATCTCCATATTTGGGCATTCTAAGGACTCTTTCACACTAGAGCCATTTTTCTGCGTTTTAATGCAAAGCCGAAACTTTGCGTAAACCAAGGTGAAATGAAAGTCCATAGACTTTCATTTTACCTTTCACATTCTATGTTGCGTTTCGATGCGTTGCGGTATGACGCACCCGGGAGCTTTTTATCGTCTGGAGCCGGCGTTTTCCTGTCGGGTGAATTAATAGCTACCACCGCTGATTGCGTCGCACCGCAGCATCTCGACAACACGCCTCAGGCTCTTCAACGCATGCTGGAAACGGCTCCTGCATGCGTTGGTAGATGTAAATGAGGCCTAAGTAGGTAGTCCTTTTTAGTTTTTTGATGCGTTTCAAGTAGGAAACCTATAACTGTGCTTATGTAGAGTCTGCATAGATTATTTCATAGAACAACCTCTTTACTCTATTTGATGGTTTTGGCTTAAATTCTCTGCATGGCCTTTTGTGTTTTCTTTGATTCTTGTCTGACTGAATTAATCCTGATCCCATGTGTATCTATAGGCTAAACTAGTGAGTCTGGTTGTTCAGCTGGTGGTGGAATACTAAACCGTATTTGCATGGTAGTCTTCTTATGCTTAATTCTTTCTGTAATGTTTTTGATAGAGATGTTGTATTACTTTTTACAGAACAATGATAATGAGACGGCCCTACACTGTGCAGCCCAGTATGGGCACACTGAAGTGGTTCGTGTTTTGCTGGAAGAGCTGACAGACCCTACAATGCGCAACAACAAGATGGAAACTCCTCTTGATTTAGCAGCCCTATATGGACGTTTAGAAGTTGTGAAACTCCTTCTCAATGCACATCCTAACTTGTTGAGCTGCCACACACGCAAACATACTCCTCTTCATCTAGCTGCCCGCAATGGTCACCGAGCAGTTGTCCGAGTTTTGCTGGATGCTGCAATGGACATCAATTACCAGGTACTGGCTTACAATTTCTTCTTTTGTGGTTTTTGTAAAGTACAATCAAAGAAGAATGGTATAAAAGGTAGATGGAAAAATCTCTCTAATGTGATGAAATGCTCACGATATGCTTACTTTTCATCTTTCCTTGGATATGGGGGGGGGGGGGGGGGAACTACCTTGAGGCCTACTTGTTCTGTTCCACGGTGGACAGTGGTGTGTTTGTAGAGTAGAGCGATCTGTACAAAAGTGTAACTCACTCATAATGACATTCTCCTTTCAATGTGACCAGGCTGAAATGCAATTGGCTGCTGTTATCAAAATTGTTTTTATCACATCCTGCAAATATAGTACAGAAATCACCAAATAAATAGCCTGTGTTGTACTAACAAATGCCTATTCCTGTTTACATGGGTGCTGAATAGAAGAATGCTGCCTAGATTGTTTGAGTGTGATTTAAATCTTGTATGTTCCCTCCTATGATAATTACCATTTGAGCAAGCCTGAATGAAAAAAAAAAAAGGCAAAAATTAAGTGGGGAGGGCGAGCGGTTTTCTTTAGAAATGGAAAGAACCAAGCTGCCTCATAAACAGAAATGTTGTTGATATTGGAAACAACTTGGAGCATGATACAATTTTTCACTTCAGGACCATGCATATTAACCACTTCAGGATTCTGCGTACGCTTAACTACGCCCCTGAATCCTGAAGTGGTTTCCATGGAAACAATACGAGCGGCCGTTCCATGTCAGTTCACGGAGGGTGTCTCCGTGAACACCCTGCGAGCCTCCGATCGCGGCTCGCAGGGTAAATGTAAACACGCGGGGAAGATCTTCCCCGGTGTTTACATATATACGGCGCTGCACAGCAGCAGCGCCGTAGAGGAGATCGGCGATCCCCGGCCTCTGATTGGCCGGGGATCGCCGGCATCTGATAGGCTAAAGCCTATCCTATCCGGCGCAGGACGGCTTTCCGTCCTGCGCTGCACACAGGGGACGGGAGAGGGAGGGAAGGAGGCAGAGGGAGGACTAGTGCTGTAGAGGGGGGATTTGAGGAGCCCCCCCCCCCCCCCGCTAGGCACAGCAGCGCGGCGGGGGCGATCAGACCCCCCCAGCAGGACATCCCCCTAGTGGGGAAAAAAGGGGGGAGGTCTGATCGCCCTGCCTGATTTCTGATCTGTGCTGCGGGCTGAAGAGCCCCCGCAGCACAGATCAGCCAAACCACCCGGAATCCGGAAGTGGTTAAAATCTACGTCCTGTCTATGAATGCTAGTTTCTGACACATTGGCCTCAATTCACTAAGCAGTTTAGACTAGTCTACAAATGGTTTTTAGTCTACTGATGGTTTGGTGTAATGTTTTAGACCTGTTTTTAGACCTGGTCTAACATTCAGTAATTACACAAGTCACAAGGGCAAACAAGGTGTAACCACGCCCACTTTTTCTGACAGAGATTAGACCAGCTGATTTCTGTAGGTAAAGTAATTCTGTGAGGTATTTTAGATGTGAGGATGGAAACTTTTGAATTAATTATGCAGGAGTTTAATTGTATACAGAGGAGAGCGCCTCAAAGGAGAAGGATGTCAGTCATAGCTACTCGTTTGTGAATTGCATCCTTTGATCATTTCCCCTGCTTTACCAACCTAATTACCAAATGTTTTCGACCAGGTCTAAAACCAGGTCTAAAACATTTGGTAATGGTGAATTCCCCTTTGATGCAACTGACCAAACCATCTGTAGACTGAAAACCATCTGTAGACTAGTCTAAACTGCTTAGTGAATTCAGGCCAGTGTAGATTTTTACTCCAGCATTATTGTGTACTTTGACAGCTGACACCTTCTGGAATGAATGTGGAGCAATTTTGATTGGCCTCTGATTACTATAAACGCATACTTATCACTTTTTAGCTCTTACAATCCTAATTTCCACATCTATTTAGTGCCCCTGCAGTGTATCTTTAAAATAAATAATCTACATAATTTAGCCATCTCTGCATAGAAAACATATGGAAAAATTTGTGAAGGTGTTACTGCTACAATTTGAGATATCTACATATTCAGAAAATGCATTTTTTTTCATTTTTAATCATATTCTCTTAAAGGGATACTGTAGGGGGGTCAGGGGAAAATGAGTTGAACTTACCCGGGGCTTCTAACGGTCCCCCACAGACATCCTGTGTTGGCGCAGCCACTTACCGATGCTCCGGCCCCGCCTCCGGTTCACTTCTGGAATTTCAGACTTTAAAGTTTGAAAATGACTGCGCCTGCGTTGCTGTGTCCTCGCTCCCGCTGATGTAACCAAGAGCAAACAGCGCAGGCCCAGTATGGTCTGTGTCTGCGCAGTACACTCCTGGTGACATCAGCGGGAGCGAGGACATGGCAACGCAGGCGCAGTGGTTTTCTGACTTTAAAGTCAGGAATTCCAGAAGTGAACCGGAGGCGGGGCCGGAGCATCGGTGAGTGGCTGTGCGGGCACAGGATGTCTGCGGGGGACCATTAGAAGCCCCGGGTAAGTTCAACTCATTTTCCCCTGACCCCCCCTACAGTATCCCTTTAAAAAACAAGCAAATTCCAGATTTACTATAATTATATATCAAAAGAAGGCCCTGTTTGTCCTGAAAATAACAAGACTAAATATGTTTGGGTAGACACAAAAATTGCCCAATATCTATCAACTTAAGCAAAGGCATAGCAGAATTGTGAATATTGGCTTGGTCCTAAAGTGGTTAACCATGCACTACTTGATGAGGGCAGAAGTAGAAAAGGTTTGCTGTACACATACTTTAAAAAAAACTTTTTTAAAATCCACCTAAAACAGTAGATCTATTGGTTAATCAGTTCAGCATTGCTGTGTATGCCTTACTTGCCAGCATCGTTGTTGTAAGTACTGTAAAGTATACAGTATGTGGCTATCTCCCCTACCAGACACCTGTCTTTTTTGTTTCGGAATAAGGACTGTAGCTCTTCTTCTGCTGGTCTTCCACCCACTAACGCAAGGCTGTTTAGCAGTCCTTGCTCCAACAAAAAGGAGGGAAGGACATTATAGGAAACAGCAGTGCTAGCTGGTAAGACATACATGGCAATACTGAACTAGCCAGCACGAGTCAGTATTTTGGTTTGACCTATAGTTTGGCTTAGAGGTCCATTCACATTATATGGTTTATGTATTTCAATTATTCTCTCATTACCCATTCCACATTGATAGAACTCCCGCTGCTACCACTGCTGTACGTGCTCCCGCTTATTTGTGCGCTCTTTCATGCTGCCATCTGCCCGCCAGGAGATCAATGAATGGGAAAGCAATTCCTAATCATTGATCTAAGTCCCCGTAGCAATTATCGGCGCCTTTTATGAGAAGCTGCACGATCATTCTAATAAATAAGTTTCCCATCCTCAGTACACTTCCTGTAAGCATACATATTTCGCTTACAGGATGTATAAAAAAAAGACTGAGGCCATCTTGTGGCCAAATAGTAAAACTACATCTAAAAGCATTTTTTTTTTACATACAAAGACCTGTTTTTACTTTTTAAATTAACCCCTTACCTCCCACACTCCCCAATAGTTACCAACATTTTTTTTTGTAAAAAAATAAAATAAGTTTACAATTATAAAAAATGCATAAATAGTTTTCTTAGGGACTGAACTTTTTTAATATGTATGTCAAGAGGGTATAATACTGTTACAAATTATGCATCTTTAGTTCCTAATAAAATATTGGCGCCAGACATTGTGATAGGGACATCATTTAAATGGTGTAATAACCGGTACAAATGGGCAAATTACATGGATTTTAGTTACGGTAGCATGCATTATTTAAAAATTATAATGGCCGACAACTGAAAAATAAGTATTTTTTCCAATTTTTTTTCTTATTTTTCCATTAAAAACATTTAGAATAAAATAATTCTTGGCATAATGTACCACCCAAAGTAAGCCTAATTAGTAATAAAAAAAACACATTTAAAGGGATACTGTAGGGGGGTCAAGGGAAAATGAGTTGAAGTTACCCGGGGCTTCTAATGGTCCCCCACAGGCATCCTGTGCCCGCGCAGCCACTCCCCAATGCTCCGGCCCCGCCTCTTGTTCACTTCTGGAATTTCAGACTTTAAAGTCTGAAAACCACTGCGCCTGCGTTGCCGTGTCCTCGCTTCCCCTGATGTCACCAGGAGCGCAGGCACAGACCATACTGGGCCTGCGCAGTACGCTCCTGGTGCCATCAGCGGGAGTGAGGATAGGGCAACGCAGGCGCAGTAGTTTTCAGACTTTAAAGTCTGAAATTCCAGAAGTGAGCCAGAGGCGGGGCTGGAGCATTGGGGAGTGGCTGCGCGGGCACAGGATGTCTGTGGGGGACCATTAGAAGCCCCGGGAACCTTCAACTCATTTTCCCCTGACGCCCCTACAGTGTCCCTTTAACACATTTCATTCTGATAAGCAGAGATACAGTTATTGGCAAATGAATGGAAGGAGCTGAAAGGTGAAAATTGCTTGGATGCTGAAGGGGTAAAACCCCTCAGTTTTGAAGTGGTTAAGGGGTGCTTTGACTATGTTCTGTAATACTGCCTTATAAGTTGTGTTCTCTCCTTAGGTGGGGATTCCATATAGCGGATAGTACGGCTCAGTTAGCAATAGGATTGCAAAGTTAATATCTTGTAATTCGATGTGCATTTTGTTTGACAATGTGTTGGTCACTGTGACATTTGTATTATGCTCTAGTGTCTGTCTTGCGTCTTACTGGTTCAGTACCACAGATGGACAAAGATGATGGTGGTATACAAATCAATAATAATGCATTTCTTCTGGTTAGTGTCATAAAGACCAGGGGCCCAGGAACTGATAAAGTGTATTGGTAATTATTTGTTTACAATACCTCCAGCTTGGGAAAACCTTTTTCTTTGTTTTTATACCCGCCATGTTACTTAATAAAAGACAACCGTCGGATTACTTGTTTACTGCAGAAATGATCCACCCCATCCAGGTTTAGATATTCAGAGTGTTAAAACAACAGTACTTACACTGTATGTATTCATATTACTAATTACATGCAGAGCTTTGCAAAATACTGTATATGCAGACCTTTGGCCAGTTTGTTTTCTTTTCCAAATCAAAAAGTATGTTTAAATGTGGGGGAAGAAAACCTTAAATGGCCTCTGGGGGGTACTTACCTTGGGAGGGGGAAGCCTCTGGATCCGATTGGGGCTTCCTCGTCGTCCTCCATCCCACAGTGGTCTCTCTAGGCCGCTCCGAACGGCGGGCTTGTAAATATTTACCTTCCTTGGCTTCAGCGCAGGTGCAGTAGCGGCTCTTGGCTCCGATCAAGCGCAGTGTTCTCAGAATTTTTTCCCAGCCGCATGGCATGAAAAAGTAGCCAGGTGGGGCACCAGGGGGGAATGCAAGGCTGGCACAACTCTGCTTACAGCATAGGAGGAGAATGAGAAGTTGAGCCGGTGATAGCCGGGTGCTCACCAAAATTAGCCGGGTGGAGCACCCTGCTAATAGAGCCTGGGGAGAGCTCTGCAGTGGAACTAGCCGATCCCAGTCGGGATCAGTCAGCAGATCTGACTGGGGTCGACTATTTCCGCCTGATCCGAGCCGAGAGCCACTACTACCCTGGAGCCGGGGAAGGTACAGTAAATATTGCAGACACTACTGCGCCAAAGCATTACAATTTGTCGGCTGTGGCTTCGGAGGGGCCTAAAGAGACCACCATGGGACTGAGGAGGATGGGGGGAAGCCTCAATCAGATAAGGAGGCTTCCCCCTCCCAAGGTAAGTACCGCCCCCCCCCCCCCCCCCCGGGCCCTTTTTTCAGTACCGGTTCTCTTTAAGATAAAATTCAAACATAAACTATTTTGAAATGGAGATAAAAAAAACAAAAGGGGTTTTGGAGGATTAAAAAGTAAATAGTAATTAATCATGATAAAAATGTTACTCAACACAAATGCTTGGAAACACCAGATCTCAAAGGGTTTGTTAGATGTGGGTATAGCTTTCATGAAGATGTTAGATCCATGGATCAATTAACTTTTATGGAGGGAACCCATCACTGTCTTTATGTAAAAGATCTGTTTTGATGGCTAGTGGATGTGCCTTCCCTGTCACGCTCTTTCAACTGTATTGCCAAAAATTGGCGCACCGACCACCCAATTAACTGGTTGGAGACCATGTCAGCTACATAGTAGACAGTGTTGAATCCTTTCCTTGTCTGTTTCACACACATAAACAGTAGGTGTGTTATAAATCAGCAATTCTATATGCGTGCTTGGCTCATAAGGGCATCTAAAGATTGATATTTTTCGCCAGGCCATCAAATTATTGCTGGTGCAATTTTAGAGTGCTTATTTTTTGATGTATTTATTGAGCTTTCTGAATCTCTTTTACACAGACAGAAAAAGGAAGTGCATTGCATGAAGCTGCCTTATTTGGAAAGACGGATGTAGTACAGATGCTCCTTGATGCAGGTACTGGATATGTGAAGCAGCTCGGCTTTATTTCTTAAATGGAAATTCTACTTTTATTATAATTTGCCTAAATGTAGATTGGTACTGCTCTGGTATTTTTTTTACTTTTAATTAAACAAACGAATTACCTTTCCATTTCAATTTGCAGTCTGCTAAAAATTTCCAAAATTGACAGTAAACCCAGATTACAAGTCTTAAAAACTTGACAATAATGCTAGTATCTACTTGATTGTAAGCTTTTTCTATTAATGTGTCTCAATACTGTTATTTAATGTTTGTAAATATCTTCCACCTTTTTGTTTGATGTTGCTTTTTCGACTTTGGTCACAGCTAAAGGTCAGGGATGTATTGTTCCTTTAGGTACGGTTACAGCCCCTCCCTGAAGGACTAGGTAGTTCTTGTTTTTTGGAATTGTTATGACCAGTATAGGACTCTGCAATGAAGAATAGTGATGCTTGCTCAAATATGCAAATTGCCACATAGAAATGAATTGTATGTGACTACAATGAAAATCACTGGGCTTCTTAAATTTCCAAACAGTCCCCTACTTACATATAACTCAAATTAAGTTTCGGAGATACAAAAAAGCTGCCTTAATGTACAAAATATACAGTACTGGTTTGTATTACTTCTTTGCCGTTAAATGTTAGAGTATTGTATAATCTGTTATAAGTATTTTAAAACTCTTAAAAAGCACCAAAAAACATAGTTGTCCGGAAGTAAATCATTTATCCACATTTCACCGTGTTTAACACAGGACTCAGCTTACAAACAAATTCAAGTTACAATCTCCCACAACAGAACCTGGGGATCACCTGTACTTCTAAAATAACCATCTCAATGAAAGATCAGGTGCAAGTAGCAACCAGTAACTCTGATTTCCACTTTAGGGTAATTATGGTATGGGATTCCAGAGATTTCAAATTCTCACTGCTAGGGAGCAAAACTATTCTCTATAGGTCTCTCAGCAACACACAGACAGATCTATGTGCATTCAGTAAATTTTACCAAGAAAAAGTACCTATAATGAGCACTAAAAATTGCAAACTCACTCCAATGAAGTTGCAAAAAAGTGCAAAATATTTATTGATCAAAAAAAACATGCAAGAACAGACAATTAAAAGCAATAAAAAATTCCTCTAATGCTGATTGTAATCAGACTTTTTGAGGAATGTTAACTACATACAGTAATATCCATTAAATAAGAAGTACATTGCTTGCAGGGGTAAGCCTGAATAAAGTGCACAACACCTAATAATCTCTATTCATGAAATATAACAAACCGTGATAAAAGCACATTGCTGGATGTCCAAACATCAAAAATTTGTGTATATGACCCAATGAAATGGGAAAAAAACTCCACGTGTGTGGTGGTTAAATGTGACAAGATGTATGTGCGTGTGTATAACACGCATACATCTGCAAAAAAAAAAAAAAATAGAAAAAGAAAAAACAAAACTCCAAAAAAAAAGAGAGCTGCCTGTTTGTGTGAACCACACACAGCGCTCATAAGTGCTTCAAAAAAGTGAGAAATAGGGCATGCAGTAATGGAGCTGTACTACCATAAAAACCTGAGAACAAAATGCAAAAACAAAACAAATAATACAGCGATAACATCAGTGCTGAGGCTTACCAAGCTGCAGGGAAAGACCAGGAACGGGGAATCTGCGCCCTACGTGCTCGCAGACAGCGTCTGCTTCAATGGAGGCCTCCATTGAAGCAGAGGTCTGTCTGTTCTTGCATGTTTTTTTGGATCAATAAATATTTTGAACTTTTTTGAAACTTCATTGGAGTGAGTTTGCAATTTTATTGCTAATTATAGGTACCTTTTCTTGGTAAAATGTACTCTATATTGCCTTTGAGCAGATTAATTGGAACAATTAGAGATTGCTCTAAATTTGGTTGATATGTGCATGCAGACCGACAAACACATCCCACAAAAGGATAAAACGTCAGTGCTTACCAAACATGGCCAGTGTTATCAAGAGAATACCTCCAAAAATATGTTAACTGCTTATGTATAGTGGAATACAGTGGCAATGTTTGTAAGGATTTACACTGGTCTTTACCTTACCACTGGAGCACTTCCCACACTGTTCTTAACTCGAGTTGGTTTAAAAACAAGTTGACATTATTTGGGGTTTCATCTCATGGACAAAGATAGTAGGAGGGCAAAGCAAGGGATTTGTGGACCCTGAATGTTGCTGCTGAATGAATGTTGCTATTGAATGCCGGTGTGAAGGGTCTCCAGTGGTCCGATTGAGTGTTGTGACTTTCATTATTGACTGCCCTAACACTGAGCCTCTTTCACCATTGACCTCAGTTGTAGTTTTTGCATACATTTATATTTCCTCATGGTTTCTGATATTCCTTATTGATGTTAAATTATGTCATAGTTCTATAGTAATGACTGTTTGTTTTTGAATCTCACTTTTTGTGTTCTAGGAATTGATGTTACCATTACAGATAACAAAGGAATGACTGCATTGGACATTGTACAAGAGTTGCCTTCTCAGAAAAGCCAGCAGATAGCATCTTTTATCCAGAGTAAGATCTTTGTGTTTTTCTCTTTCACTACAAATGCGGGCAGGATTTTGGAAATTTTAACCATAGTATACCATCTTAAGTCTTTTGCGATTAAACCTAAAAATGTAATTCTTTTTCCCTGTATAATTGATGTTTTTTGGTGCTGATGCTCACCTTTTTACCAGATAATAGTAAAATTATATTGTAGGCTGAGAAAAGTGGGCATATTACCTGTGCCTCCTTGATATCTATGTTGGTATTCACAACTTTGGAAACTAAACTCGATGATTGGTTTATCATCTGAAATCTTTGGCTTCTTTGTGGGATTAACTTGTGAATGCCAGATTGATAGCATAGAGTTTATATATTTCAAAAATACCAGATAAATTGTTACCAACTGATATTTGTCCTCTTTGAGGTGGTGTACAGCAATCTGTAAGGTTGAACGGCTAAGGGTTATATGCAGTACGTGTCAGAGCATTCTAACTGGTCCTTCTTGTCTATTTCTTCCATCACTTCTACCACACCATACATTCCATAGCTATTTACATAGGTAAAGGAGGGAAAATTTGAAGTTTTTCTTTTTTTTTTTTTAAGTTGTATTTATAATTTAATTTTACTGTTAAATAACTTCCTCAGTGAATGCACTAGATTAGTGTTAGCTCTTGGAGGTTTTGTAGAAATGTAATTGGTTTGGGAACTGATTCTGCTTATTCCCTGAACCCTGTGATTGCATATGCAATGGATTATTATATTATTTATTGTACTTATAAAGCGCCAACATATTACGCAGCGCTGTACAATAAATAAATGTGTCAACATACAAAGTAAAACATACAAGGACATACAACAAAACAAGATCATGAAAATGATAACAGTAGTTCAGTGTCATTGATCAAAATAGACTGTTCTAGTGCACAAGAGGTATGACTGACAATAAGAGCTGCAGATTAGAAATATCATCTTTCATGGAATGTTCTGTCCTGGATTATTTATTGGCTGGATTTGGCAGTTTTTTATGTAGTAAAGAGGAAGGCACTCCACGTGATTTGTTCAGACCCATCTGGCAGAACTTCAGGCGATTATCAATGTACAAATGATAGCTGTTGGCACCTTCAAGTCAAATTAATTGTTGTTTTATTCTTCCATGTTAAGCATGACAATAACATTTTGTAAAAGTTCTCCCCTTTATCAAATTGTGCTCAATGGAATATCTGTCTAGTTAGTGGTTAAACTGGTATAAAACTCGACATTTCCTCTTTGTTTTAAAAGAGTATTTACAGCATAACATCTACTACCACAAAATAAATTGTAGCAGACCAGCATTCAAACAGTTATACTGGGAACACACAATGCAATTTCCAGTCCGATCAATGGAAGATCGAATGGGAAGTTGTACCGTGTGTGTATATATGACTAAACTACACCTGATCAATAAGGGAATTTATTTTTGATGATAACTTTCGAAATCGAGTCCTTTCTCGATCGTTCATATCGGAAGTAATTGCCCAATTCCCATTGATCAGATGGAAAATTGCATTGTGTGTTCTCAGCATTAAACACAGTGCTTTGTTTTGGTGAAATTTCTGGATTCTATTGATCTCCCGCAATTAAGTGATGAGGCAAAAGCTGTTTTAGATGCCCCTATTACAGAAGCTGAAATCGTTAAAGCTCTTGCTTCTTTTAGAAAAGGAAAAACCCCCGGACCTGACGGTCTGCCAATAGAATGGTATTTAAAAAGTTCCGCCATTAATACCCCTAGACTTTCGCAAATGTTTGCAGAATCTTTGACAAAAGGCATTCTTCCAGATACATTATACGAAGCATATATAGTACTCCTTCCTAAACCTAATAAAAATCTGGATTTATGTGAGTCTTACCGACCTATCTCTTTAATTAATACAGATGCCAAAATATTGGCTAAAGTTTTGGCTAATAGACTGAATCAATTTATTACCACCCTTGTTCATGAAGACCAAACAGGCTTCATGCCTGGTAGATCCACCAAACTGAATATTCGAAGGCTGTATTCAAATATACAGTTTCCTCATGAAAATGCAGGCTCCAGGGTGATACTATCGCTCGATACGCACAAAGCCTTTGATTCAATAGAGTGGATTTATATGGGGGCAGTGTTAAAGAAAATGGGTTTTGGAGAAATATTTAGGAAATGGTTTAATATTCTATATGCCAAACCACGTGCAAGAATTAGGGTAAATTCATATATATCAGATCCGATTTATATCTACAGGGGCACCAGACAAGGATGTCCCCTATCTCCTTTACTATTCGCATTAGCAATGGAACCATTAGCGGAGCTAATTAGGACATCTCCAGATATTCAGGGACTCAAAGTCCATAAGTTAGAGGAACGTATATCATTATACGCGGATGACGTGCTTTTGTATTTAGCAAATCCAGGCCCTTCTTTAGTTAAGGTATTTCAAATTTATGACTCCTTTCAGGAGGTCTCTGGGCTCCAGGTAAATTGGTCTAAGTCCATTCTGTTTCCTCTTGACTCTGAAGCTGTCAAACATATTCATCCATCCTCTAAATTAGTTGTGACTGACTCTTTTAAATATCTAGGAGTTACCATTACCAGAAATATTAAGGAGTATATTCAGGTCAATTTAACTCCTCTAATTGATGGCCTTAATGATAGGTTTAAATTATGGAGTAAATTACCCCTGAATATACCTGGTAAAGCTACTACCATTAAAATGGTTATAGCTCCCAAATTTTTATATATCTTTCAAATGGCTCCAGTACAGATACCTAAACGTACCTTTAAAGTAATAGACTCTATGGTTGCTAATTTTATCTGGGGTAATTCTACACATCGTTTGGCATTGGATACTTTAAAACTACCGGCGAAATATGGGGGGCTAGGGGTTCCCAATTTTTATATCTATTATTTAGCGGCACAATTGACGCATACTCATGGCTGGATGAATCGGGATAGATTTGATGCCTCACTGACTCTGGAGGCTGATATCGCTTCCTCATACGAAGCCTTGGCTAGTTCTATATATAGGAGTATCCCTCCTCGAAAAGAGGGAACTTCCCTCATTTATAACTCAATTAAAGTCTTTGCAGCTGCCTCCAAGCTGGTCCCTGGGCCACCGGGCTCTATTTCTCCGAATACTCCTTTATGGGTAAATCCAAAATTTCCAGAACTTCTTAAGATGGAAGACTCTCAATTCTGGGTAAGGTTTGGAATAAAATATATAAACCAATTATTTTGCGATGGCAAATTTAAAACGTTCAATATCCTTAAAGATGAATTTGGACTTCCACGCTACTCCCTATTCCGGTACTTTCAAATCAGAGATGCAATTAAAGCCCAAATAGGCCTATCGGGAGTCTTGTTGGCCTTCTCAGAGCTAGAAAATATATTGTTAAGTCAAGACAAAACTAAACTGATTTCTCGCCTCTACTCACTGATCTCCGATAGGAAGGGATATTATAGATATGAGAAAATTAAAACAAAATGGCAAACGAATCAATGTGAAATTTCTGCAATAGAATGGGATGAATTTGAATCTTCTCATAGGACTTCAGTGATTAGTTCAGCGGACAAGCTAATACAGACAAAATGGCTCTACCAGGTCTATTACACTCCGGATAAGCTGGCCAAAATGGGGAAGGGCATTGGTTCTAATTGTTTTAAATGTGGGTCGCCAAAAGCAGATTTCATGCATTGTGTTTGGGAGTGCGTGGAACTTCAACGCTATTGGACGTCCGTCATAAGGCTTTTGGAAAAAATAATGGACAGACCTATTACTCTTTCTTATAAGGGGTCCCTTTTGGGCATTATAGACAATACCACTTGCAATAAATACCATAAATTATTTCTTAGACTGGTATTCTTCTATGCACGGAAAAATGTGTTATTAAAGTGGAAACTGTCTCAACCTCCAACAATTGCAGATATGAAAACACTTATTAATCAAAATTTGCCTTTATATAGTCTTACGTACCAGGCGAGAGGTCATCCAGAGAAATTTGAAAAAGTATGGGGCAGATGGGTAGATGATGATAGCACCACAGTAATTCCCAATCTTGATATTACAACCAGTGTATCAGATACATATTTATAGTAAATGTGTTACCTTCTAACATTCCACAGGGACATGCGTTATAATAAGGTAAATATAACTGGACTTTTCTAAGATGTATAGCATTTCACATATAAGTTGTCTATTATGTAATGAGGTGGATGTAGCAAAAAAGGGACATGCTTTAAAGGTATATGAATATTGTAATTCTTATGTTATATAGGGGATGGGGGGTTGGGAGGAAAGGGAAAATTGTATGCTGTGTATAATTATGAAAATTTTTCAATAAAAAATCTCTTTAAAAAAAAAAAAAACACAGTGCTTTGTTCTTTAGTGGAAAGCCTCTGAAATCTTCTGACCTCATCCGAAGAGGTGATAACATCTTTTGTTTAAATTCCTCTGTTGCTACAATTATTATACAGCCAGCAACCTGTTGAAATGGAACTGCTCTCAGCTGAGAAGCAGAGAGATCTGAGAAATGTTCACTAGAAAGATTTTTAATATATAAATATAGCAGCTATAAATAAAATGCAGTGGCAGCTTTCAGAGCAGATAAACTGTATTTTTGTAATTTAACAAGCAATATTACTTGTGCACAAAAGCAAATATGGTAACTTAATGGATAATGAAAAGTAGGAAAACCAAATTTTTATTGAATGTTTTGCGTGCACGATAAAATATGGTGCCACTTTAAAGAGGTACTCCAGTGAAAATAATGTAATAAAAAAAGTTCATTTTTACAATAATTATGTATAAATGATTTAGTCAGTGTTTGCCCCTTTGTAAAATCTTTTAAATCCCTGATTTACAATCTGACATTTATTACATGGTGACATTTTTACTGCTGGCAGGTGATGTAGCTGCTGCATGCTTTTTTTGGCAGTTGGAAACAGCTGTAAACAGCTATTTCCCACAATGTAAAAAGGTTCACAGACAGGAAACTGCCAGGAGTACCACAGCCCTCAGAGTTTTTTTGTGGGAGGGGTTTCACCACAATATCAGTCATACAGCGCCCCCTTATGGTCTGTTTGTGAAAAGGAAAAGATTTCTTATGTAAAAGGGGGTATCAGCTACTGATTGGGATAAAGTTCAAATCTTGGTCGGAGTTTCTCTTTAAGTCATTAAAGGTAAATGTGTATGGGAAAAGGTGAGTGTAAAAAAGTATAAATGGTAGTGCCATTTGCACAGGATATATATTTTTACCTTAATTTTACTTTTTATTTTTTACTTTGTTTTTTTTTCAGGCCACAGTGCAGCCAGACTATCTTCAAAAGAACAAGAACTGGAAGCAGCAGCGAAACCAAGTACATCAGTTGAGTCGCACGGAGGTAATGCAGTTTATTATGAAGACAGCTCTGTAGATAATGTCTGCAACAATATACAGTAATGTGTGTCTCAAATAAGAAGTACAGTGTATGTAACATTAAGAACCTAATTTACTTTAAGTAATTCATAAGCTTTATTTTTTTTTTCAGGTGGAATGCAAAGGCCACTCTTGGATCTGAGGTTGGATTTGGAGTGTATTTCGCAGACAGAATCTCCTTATGAAGCACTCTATAATGCCTCATCCTGTCACTCACTGGATAGTATATGCAGCGGACGTTCCTCTGATAGGGATTCTTTGTGCCGAGAAATTGCAAAAACAAGACTAGTGAGTGTTCTAATATACGGTATATTAGTCTCTGCAGTGATCCCTTTCTTTACCATAGTATGACTCTGTTGCAGAAAGAACGGCCGCCTCCGCCAGCTAAGCCTCCACCTGAAGAAGATGACTTGGAGAGGAAGCCGAGTATGGGTGCTATTCGGGATGTAAGTTAACTGTGTATTTGTACTTCCTGTAGTGACTTGTCTGTCCTATATTTTTGGCCAGGATCATTCATGCAGGCAAACCTTTACTGAAAGACAACCAAGGTTGTAATATTACGGAAACAGATAAGAAGCCGAGAGCCAATAATACCGTGGTATTTTGTGTAACAGGGAGATTATCGCATAGATCAGGCTTTCTTAACAAGGGTTCCTAAAGGTCTTTGCAGGAGTTCCTTGGCATTTTCCCCTTCCATGACAGTGGTGGGCTAAAACAGTCTTGCAACAAGTACCTCTTTGGCTCTTCTGTGTCCTATTCACTCATTGTATGCTTTTCCCGAATGGGGTAGGAGTTGAGTATAATAGAGCACATTATAATAGGTGCTACTGTATAAAGAAGCACACAAATTCGAGGTCAGAATATTGAGCACATTGTACAAATGTATATACAAAGCTTGAGAAATGTTGAGAAAGGCTGGCATAAATAGTCATAATAGTCACCAGACTGGATACAGTGCAGGCATGGTGAATAAACCCAACTCTGCGTGGGTAAAAGTTGCTCTCTGTGGGATAAGAATGGGATGCAACCCTTCATGGACCAAAGCAGTCTAAACGCTATATACAGATGCACAAACAGGGCATAAAATCTATTTAAAAAGTTATTAAAGAGATAGCAGTAGACTTGCCTCCAAAACGTGTTCACGCAATCTGCAATAATTATTTTTTTTAAAGTAAAGATACTCAATTTGTGTTTTTGGCTATAGAAAGTTGTACTCATGCAGGCGTAGTATGGTCGTACTAGTACACGGCGAGTGCAGCCAAGAGAACATATCTGACAAGCTCTTGTCGGATATGTTCAGAGGGTGCATGTGTGGCAATGGTGTGGGGGTAAGGAGGACACGGGGGACTATCCAAAGCTTCCCCCCCCCCCCATAGTCTTGAGAGGTCTGCCGGGGGTGCTTCTGGTCCCTTCCGTGGTCCTGGCCCCGGCTCTGGTAATCCAGCATCTTCAGCTGAAGTTGCTTGTGCGTGCCCCCGCCGCTGCACGTCATCACATCGGCTGGCGTAAGAGTCCTGCTCATGCACGGTTCTCTAAGACTGAACAGCGCATGCGCAGGACTCTTACGTCGGCCAGCATGATGACGAACAGCGTGCACAAAAGGACCAAGAGGATGCTAGGGGATCTCGCGGGCTACTTGGGGTTGGGGAAAGCCCCAGGTAAGTCCAAATCTCATTTTTATGTTGCGCTCAGGGTCCCTTTTGAAAGGAAATAAATATGGAAGCCTCACTGTAGGTTCTGTTTAAGGCACAATGCAAAGACTTTAGACTTAGCTTTGTTTACACGTTAGTGGGTATGTAACATTTTTGTAAGTCCATAAACACTTAGTGCGTGATGCACAAAGTTTTCTCTGCAGAAATGCTACTTTCAGGAACATTTCAAAGGGATATGCAAGGAAAAACTTTATTCAGAAATTAACTGCAATAAATCATATACCCGGGTAATACCTCTATTTTACACTCTGGAGTTTATTTATTTATTTGTTTATTATACTCGTACAACGCCAACAAATTACGCAGCACTGGACATTAGTTAAGGTTATAGACAATATTTAGGGGTGACCTAACGCAATAAGACAATACAGGAATACATGAAAACCAGATCACGCAGCACAGTATGAGTACAAGGTAATGCCTAGTCACTGGATGGGAGCATGGAGATTAGGCAAGTCGAGTTCGCTCAGATCCATAGGCTGTTATACACAAATGTTTCCTAAACTGTTCAAACTGGAGCACTTTTCAGCGGTTTGCTGATGGCCAGCGATCAGAAAAGTGCTGTGTACAATGTATGCCTATGTGACCATTCTCACTGCAGTGCTTGCAATTTGTATAAATAGCAAATGTGCTGCATTGTGGAGCAACCACATTGCGATTCCTATTCCCCCAAAGGGATTGCGTAAACGCCAATAAATTGCAATGCAAATCTGTTGCAAATGCGTCCAGCAATCACAAGTGGGAACCGAATGGTAAGCTTGACTTGCCTGTTCCACATCCCCAGCCGCCTTATTAGACCTCAAATGTATTAGGTGGCCTTATTGACAAGCAGGGAAACTCGAGGGCTTAGTTCATTTTACTTTCAGTTTCATTTTACTTGAATGATTTTGCTTAGCAGTTTATTGAAGATAAACTATGAATACAGCATCTACCTTAATTCATGTGCTCATTTTCTGTTGTATTGGTTTGTATTGGCTTATTTGTTGGTCTTTGAGTAGTACATGAAATGTTGCAGATATTTCGCACAGTCGGGAACATGCTGCTGACAGGCTTTTTGCATTCTAGCCGTTACCAGCAAACCTGAGTCTGAGCTAATTTCTCATTGGGATTACTACTACCTTCCATTATTTACACTGTTGTGCACTTTGTGAACTTTACAGAGATATGGTGAGAAAAATGCAGAATGCCTTTCTTAGAACTGGCAAGGATATCGTACAGATTGTTTCCTGCCGTGTCAGCTTATTCATGTCAAACGTTGTAGCCTTCCCATTTTTGATTACTTATGCTGCAGCTTGCACCAGTTTATTCTTTCCCAGCTTTTTGTTTGTTAATCCTTTTATTAAAACTGGATGGGAGAGAGAAAACATTTCATTTTCTTAATATATGATTAGTTATACCCATGTTGCAAATGTTTATTTTTAATGTATTCGGGTATGGACCCTCTTACAGTTTAACAATCAATTATGTTCTAACCAATCAAAATTGGTGAAATACATACATTTTGGATTTGTTTGCAAACTATGAAATTTTTAAGACTCCTTATAAATTAAAGTTACATTTAGATGTGTTTGCACCAGGGCTGTGGAGTCTGAGTTGGAGCAATTTTGGGTGCCTGGAGTTGGAGTCGGGAAAAAATGCACTGACTCCTAATGAATTTGTAACTGTAACTAAAATAGAAAATATGATAAAATGTTCTATTTCTCAGATAAGTCATTTAAAATAATGTATATATACAGTATATATACAGTAATAGCTGTGTTCAGTCCACAAAAATGAAATAAACCAACCAAAATTAGTTACTTGTGCTGCTTCAATAAAGCAGTCCCCGTATTTTTAAAGTCAGATATACATATATGATTGTGATAGTACAGTATATATGATGTGTACACAGGAATCTCTTATATATACGAAATAACATCTATGCTGTAAGTATAAAGCCTGATGTGTCACTAATAGAGATGGTCAATGAGATGGAAATAATTCTGTGTTGATGCTGGTTTACGCAAATGTATGCACTCTCTTAGCTCATGAAATTAAATAATTTGATATTTTGTTAAAATTTGGTTTGGTGACTATGAATTAAAGGGTACCTGAGGCGAATTAAAAGAAAAGCTTTATACATACCTGGGGCTTCCTCCAGCCCCCTTCAGGCCATTCAGTCCCTCGCTTTCCTCCTCCGCCACCTGGATCTTCTGCTATGAGTCCAGGTAATTCAGCCAGTCATAGCAGTCTGGCTACGTGCCGCTTCCACAGCCAGGAGCACAATAGTGCTGCGCAGGTGTAGTACGCTCCCGGCGGCGGAGTGTGTGCATGCGCACTACACCAGACTGGCTCAAGTACCTGGACTCATAGCAGAAGATCCAGGTGGCGGAGGAGGACAGCGAGGGACACACACACACACACACACACACACACACACACACACACACACACACACACACACACACACACACACACACACACACACACACACACACACAATGTACCTGATGCCTAACCCCATTTCTCCGCACAATGCATAACCTTAAAGGAGTTATCAGGCTTTTTTTTTTAATGAAAATAAGTGCTACTTACCCAGGGCTCGTCCAGCCCCAAGCTCCCAGCATGTCCCTTGCCGCAGCTCTGCAGTCAGCTGTTCGCTGCCGCTGCCTCCCAGCCCCCGGCGATGACGTCAGGCCGACTGCGCCTGTGCAAGCGGCGCTGTCAATCACCGCCACATGGACCAGAGCGTACTGTGCAGACGCAGAACTACTGCGCCTGCGCAGTACACTCCGGTCCACGTGGCGGTGATTGACAGTGCTGCTCGCACAGGCGCAGTACAGGCCAACATCCAGGTCGGACTGGTGCCATCGCCGGGGACTGGGAGGCAGCGGCAGCGAATGGCTGACTGCAGAGCTGCGGCGAGGGACATGCTGGGAGCGTGCGGCTGGAGGAAGCCCCGGGTAAGTAGCACTTATTTCATTAAAAATGCCTGATAACTCCTTTAAACAACCCCCCCCCCCCCCACACACACACACACACACACCCCCACACACACAAACCTACCTACCTAGTGATGCCTAACCCCACTCCTGCCCACCCACCATACAAAATACTTGTCTGACACCTACCCCCCCCCCCCTCCAACTACCTGTTTGACAGTGCCTAACTGCCTGCCTCCCCCCTCCCCTGCCGCCAATCACACCACAAGAAGAAAAAACGTTCCCCCTCAGCCCAGGGTCAGAATGGGGATGATTATCACACAAAAAAAAACTCAGAGGGCACTGGCCTGGGCAGATAATTGAATTTGACAGCAGTAGCAGGCAGGCAGCAAAGTGTGAGTAACTCAGTGACAAGAAGGGAGAAGAAGTACAGAAACAAAATTTATAAAAACCACCTTCTCCTCTGGCAACCTGGACCCGACCTCCTCTATCCACCTGTCTCCTCAGTCCTACACCTCCTCCACAGCAGCAAGCAGCTATAGGTGGCATCTCCGACTCCCAGCCCCCAGAGTGTCCAACTCCTCCAGCCAGGACAGCCAGCCAGCCACTCGTAGCCGCAGCTCCAGGCCCCCAGCCCCCCCAGCACAGAAAGCTGAAGAGTGAGACCGCTCACTCCGACGACACCTCAGGCACAGCAGCACAGGGGAGGACTGTGTCCGACTCCTCCAGCCAGCCACTCGTAGCCACAGCTCCAGGCCCCCCCCCCCCCAGCACAGAAAGCTGAAGAGTGAGACAGCTCACTCCGATGACACCGCAGGCACAGCAGCATGTTGCAGGCGGCAATGGCTCCAGGTGGGGGGCAGAGTCAAGCAGGGTCAACCCACCGGGCCGGAGAGGACTTAAGCTATTTGTGTCCTTGTGCCGCTCACATCCTCCGCAGGCGCAGCCACGCGCAAGGGCACACCACGGCCGGCCGCCTCAGCCCCTTCTCTGATTGGATACTTCAATTTGCCGGGAAATATCGCGTGAGGTTGCGATCCCCACTGCGAACCTGTCACCTGTGGTATGTCTGCGACCGGCCCTAATCACTTAAGATTCGGGCGGCCCGGGGGGCAATTGCCCCCCGTCCCCCTGGGCCAGTCCTTCCCTGCTACATATGCACTCTCCACAGAGCTGCAGGGAATCCACTGAGAATGTTGTGCACATTGAACACAGAGGTGTTGTCTATCACCCATAAACCTTGTTCAGATTGTGCATGAAGAATGTGTAATAGAGGAAGAATCTCTTATTCCCCTGCAGAGTACCTGTACATCATTCTTACATGTACCCACAGTTACATTGCCTAGGGCCTGATAGATGTTCTTTGTTCCAGTCTGTACCTTTTACAAGTACTCTTACCAAGGACTAGTTTTAGTCTAAAGGGAATAAATATAGTAGTCTACATATACTTCTCACTTCAGTTGTCTCGTAAAATTCCTAAGCGTTGGCAGTTAAGAGACGAATTTCACGTTACATACTGTTAATCAACAAAATTGTAATATGCAAATTAGAGGAGTCGGAGTCGAGGAGTCAGAGTCTGTGGAATACTTAACTGAGGAGTCGGATTTTTGGACCGACTCCACAGCCCTGGTTTGCACAAAGATGTTTGAGGGAGACCCTCTTTGCAGTTAGACAGGAAATACGGTAGCTTTGAGTTTTCTCTACTTCACCACCGTTTGTGGTACTGGATTCAAACGCTTGATAAGTCTAGAATTTAAAAACTGTCTATACTCATAGAAGTCGGGTGCAACTGTTTCATTTAATCTGGGATCAGTGGGAAGAAAGGTAGCTGCTCCAGGTCTGGCCCTCTGGGGCCTATGAGGTACAGCCTGGGTGTTAACACACTTGTAGCGCATCAAACAATTATCCTTAACTGCAATTGGAATAGAACCAGACAAATATACAGATACGCTACTGATCAGTTTAAATATATCATTTGCTACTCCCTCTAACACTGAACTGTATTTGGGATTGTAATCGCATCTGAGGGTTGTATGCTGTATCTTAATTATTATATGCACTACATTGTCCACTTTGATTTTTCTCCTTCTGAATTGCAACCTGTTTACTGTGGTTCATTCTGCAGTCATTGCTTTGTTAATGTATAATAGGCCTGAACCATTTATCATTTGGGGATTGAAATCGCGATCACGGAAACAATGATTCCGTGATCGTCAAAGCGGCGGTTTGCAAACTCTCCTCCTCCAAGCAGCCAGTCCATCAATCCCTTGTCCCGCTATGTATAGCTTGCCACTCCATGCAGCAGCTGTGCAGTGGCTGTCAGTCGCAGCGGCGGCAACTCGCTCCCTTTGCTTCCGTCTAGTGTGCAGCCTATCAAGTGAGCAGGCGGCAGACTCCCCGCAGGCTCTTATTCTTGGTGACGGCTCACTCCGCCTAGCGCCTCACGTCATTAAGGGGGGGGCAGGGCGCCGGGTGGCCTGCATGCCTATCAATCAAGAGGAGGCGGGCTCACTCCACTCTCCCCTAACTTCTGCCTATCAGCTGAGCAGGCAGCAGACTCCGCCCGCAGGCTCTCACTCTATGCATCTTATTGCATAGATATTCAAGCTTTCCAAAAGGACCCATTTGGGTTAAATTATGGAAGAGACATAACACTCAACTTGCAAAGTGCAGTAACTGCTGAGTGTAATTTTTGTTTATCTCGTGCTTAGAAATAAGAGTGGCATCCACTGGAAGAGGTCCCATACATGTGTTGATGTGAGCACGATAGTCTCCCAGCACAAGGCCATCACCTAACCCCACCTTCTCCCTAAAGACGCCCTTCCCAGTGTCCTTATGAAAGTTACATATAAGTCTCATCACCTTTAGTGCTAAAACCTGATTAGAAAACACTTGCAATTTCTGACTGAAATCGTGCAATTCAATCTTTTCCTAAAATTGTTCAGGCCTAACTAACATTACTGCATGTGCAAATCATTTTCCTTTTTGTGCAGTAAACTCTATTGGTTAAAAAGTTACATTTAGAAAATTATTTGAAATGGATCGATATTAATTTTAATAGTGTGCCTTTTCCTATCAGTCCAAGCACTCTATCAAATGAGATCGTCTATGAGATGCAAATTATTCCAAGTTGATGCAGGTTTTGCAAATTTATGCAGTTTGAAAAAGGACCTATTGAATCCCGTCAAGGAGGAATGTAGCTGGCCCATTTCCAAGCAGTATAAATTTGCATACATGATTTGCATAATCCTACATCACTTCAGAATTATCTGCATGTCATTGACCATCCCTACTTTCAAATGGATATTGCTCCATTGTGCACTTGAATCATATCATTGTATCTAGTATTCAAATGTTTGAATGCCAAGTTCAGTTTATGCAGGATTTAAAGGACAACTGTAACAAGAGAGATGTGGAGGCTGCCATATTAATTTCCTTTTAAACATTACCATTTGCATGGCAGCCCTGCTGATCTATTTGACTGCAGTGGTGTCTGAATCATGCCAGAAACAAACATGCAGCTAATCTTGTCAGATCTGACAATAATGCCAGAAACACCTGATCTGCGGTATGCTTGTTTGGGTTCTATGGCTAAAAGTATTAGAGGCAGAGGATCAGCAGGATAGCCAGGCAACTGGTGGTGTTTAAAAGGAAATAAATATGGTAGCCTCCACATACCTCCCGGGAACAGTTGTACTTTAAGTGGACATATTATTTTCCATTTCTGTCTTGCTATAACTTTACAACTTTTAATGTTTTTTATTGCATGAAAATGTTAGACATTTGCCATAAATTGCTTGTAGAAATGTAACTGTTCCTCTTATATGCAATGCAAATGTTTGTCCATTTCTCCACAAGGCCATAGGACATATGCATGGTAGTCGGGAAGACGAGAATCCCTATGAGCTCCTTCTTACCGCTGAGACCAAAAAATCTGATGAACAAGGTAGTATCAGTGGTCATTTGAGAGTGAGAACTTTTGGTTTGCTAAAAATATGAATAAAGTAGTTACAATGTCCCTGTTTATTTCTGCATTCGAATTCCAGGACAGCTGTATTATTGGTTTTGCCCACTGAGGAAACCTAAGAATGACACCCAAAAAAGGACTCAATACTCTTCCCTCCACACCTCCGTTTTATGTGCATTTCTAGCCGGTCTGGACCTTGAGCATGTTAATTTACAATTTTATTTTGTTTTCCTGCTGTAGAGTCCCCCCCTTTTTTTTAGGTGTCTTATTCTGTGCTCAGCACTCCTTTAAAGCATGCCTGGTGGTATTCTCCTGGGACCGATGGAGCATAAGCCTTTAATTGCCTATGTGGTTGATGCCAGACCTTGGGGGGGAGGCAGTCATCTCTCAGGGATATAGCTGTTTTGGGGGATGGATACACATCACAGAAAAAGCATAGACTGTAATTCTAAATTGGATTTACCATTGTGCGTTTTTTGTTGTTGTTGTTTTTGTAAGAATCATATGAAGCTGCCAAGGAACTGTCTTGCTGTGGTCCACAAATGTGTATGCTGCTGTTTGTGTCATTTATTATGTGTTCCCATGTTTTAACATTTCTGCCCTAAGTATTAGTTTTCACAACCACATGAAATGCATTGGGTGGGGTATGACTTAATTGATCTGGTTCTGATAGCCTTAAAGCACAGCTAAAGTTAATTATAAAAAGCAGCCTGGCTTATAATAACAACCCTGTAATTTAATTTGTAATGCCTCTATTTTATGACATTACATATACTATATTTGATTGATTTGTGTTTTTGTATTTGCAAATATGACAGATGTTAACAACCTTCAGCTGGGTTGTATCAGGACATAGCAAGGATTGCTGATGGAGTGACAAATTAAAATTGTGCTGTTCAAGGGCTTAACTACGTCACATGGGAGCTCCCTGCAAACAATTTAAGGGCCCCCCTTCCTACATGTATACTCCCACAACCCACTTCTTTCCTACCAGTGCCCAGTGGGAGGAGGGGCCTGTACTCCTTCCATTCTCATTCTCCACCAGGGCCTCCTCTCTCCCAATATAACCCCCCCCCCCCCCCCCTCCAATAATTCAGACCCCTAGATCAGGGTGATGGCTGGGGTTTACCTCTTCCACTTTCTCTCTGGAGCTTCTGCTGCAGCTACTGGGTGCCCTATCTGGGCTCTGCCTTCCTCTAAATAACATCTACAGGTAGACTACCCAGTAGACTAAACTCTGCTGAGGTTGCCTCTAAAGACCACTGCTGCTGGGAAGTGTGTGTGGCATGGTCCTGATACATCTGTGAGAGATCCGCCATGCCAGATTATCTCACCCAAACTTTGTTTGACTGCACTATTTGCTCCTGTGCTCCACCCACTCCATTGTGCACCTGCAGGCTAGTGGTGTGTGTTACAAGGCTTAACTGTTTAGGAATCAATGTCATTAGTTTTGTTGTGTAACCAGATGCAGCTAAGTTGAGTTATTTATACATACTATGTGGGAAACTGGATCTTGGGTGCACATGAGAAACAAAGTGTGTAAAAACCCTTATTAAATCATTGAATGACTTGTGCAAGTTTCATATGTGCTCCCAGCTTCCCATATAGTCTGCATACATTGTTTACCATCGCTGGTGGTATGCAAACAGATTAGATAGTTGGATATATTTGATTTATTTTTTTTATTGTACTTTGGGGAACGAATCACCAATTGAGATTATAATTACTGGTATCTTTACATTTGAGATATGGTGTGTACATACATCCAATCTTGATTGGCCAATCTTACCACCTCCATGTGGTATGAGAGCTTACTTACACAATCTTTTCAAAGTATTCAAAATCTTTTCACCCTCATACTACATGGAGGTGGTAAAATTACCCAATCAAAGTTGGATGTGTGTACACACCCTTATAATCTCAATATAATTAAAAAAAAATAATAATAATTCTGAGGTGATACAGAATTATGCAAAAATGGACCAATCGAATCCCGCTTCTGAAATCCCACTTTTGCATGAATCTTCATCAATTATTTAGATCTCATTGACTATGGATCAGCTAATTCTGGCGCAGTGCTGCGCTGATCGTTTGGGTGCCTCCATAGGCCATAATGAGAATTACGGCTATAGCAACGTTTAGTGACTAATTTGGGCACAGGCATTTTCTGGAGCCAAATCAGAAAAAAAGAGGTAATTCGGTTGTCTGCAATAGAATTACAGGTACCACACGAATTGAGAAAACTCGGAAGGAAAATAGTATTTAACACGGCCCTGAGGTTCAGAGGGAACAGGGTGAGCCATTTTTCAGCTTTGCCTGCGGACATTTTAAATGTATGCCATTGACTATCCCTAGCGGTCATGGCTGAGTATCTGACCCAAGGCCCTGATTCAGTTTACTTTTCTACTGAAATGTCACACAGAAGATTTGTTTGAATGCAGGTGCTTTTAAATAAATTTACTTAACATCATCTAACAAATAAGTTTATTGTGGATAAAAACAATGTACCTATGCATGACTAGGAAAGAAAATGTGCCTTGTACACATAGATTTTACTCTAGGACTAGTAAAAGACAAGTATGATATCTTTAAAGGTATCCATACATCTAGCGATTTTGGCAGGTGATTAACCTATAGACAGATCTTTCTGGTCTGATCCAATCTGATCGTAGAGAGATATGTTGGCCACCATAAACCGCAGGCTGATTGCCAAACCGATTTCAGCATGCCTCCGGCTGCTGTCAATCCAGTGTACATGTAACACCCCTGTGCCTCTGCATTACTACTTTTCCTTTCCGACACCCACTGCTGTGTCCTGACTTCTATTCCGCGCTCACACCCCACGTGATTGCCGGCGCATTGCACATATAGTGGGATGCAAAAGTTTGGGCAACCTTGTTAATAGTCATGATTTTCCTGTATAAATCGTTGGTTGTTACGATAAAAAATTTCAATTAAATATACCATATAGGAGACTCAAACAGTGATATTTGAGAAGTGAAATGACGTTTATTGGATTTACAGTTTAAACAAAATTAGGCAGGTGCATAAATTTGGGCACCACAAAAAAGAAATGAAATCAATATTTAGTAGATCCTCTTGCAGAAATGACAGCCTCTAAACGCTTCCTGTAGGTTCCAATGAGAGTCTGGATTTTGGTTGAAGGTATTTTGGACCATTCCTCTTTACAAAACACCTCTAGTTCATTCAGGTTTGATGGCTTCCGAGCATGGACAGCTCTCTTTAACTCATACCACAGATTTTCAATTACTGTATATTCAGGTCTGGGGACTGAGATGGCCATTCCAGAACATTTGTACTTGTCCCTTTGCATGAATGCCTTAGTGGATTTTGAGCAGTGTTTAGGGTCGTTGTCTTGTTGAAAGATCCAGCCCCGCTGCAGCTCCAACTTTCTCACTGTTTCCTGGACATTGGTTTCCAGAATCTGCTGATCCTCAGTTGAATCCATGCGTCCCTCAACTTTGACAAGATTCCCAGTCCCTGCACTAGCCACTGTTATGATCGCTTCTGCAGCGATTACTGCTGACTGCACTGGTATTGCAAACCAAGCAGTTCTAATGTCATTACATGCATTTGCTTGCATAGTTTGGTTTGCACTTAAACTAGTTGCTGATTCCATCTGCAGTCGCTCTGAAGTTTATGACAGTTTAATATGCTTTTGTGTAAACAAACATTGTCTGCTGCAGTGGAGGGGCGGTCCCTTTCCTGCAGGCTGCATATCATTGTCTGCCTTTTCCTACTATCAGCCTGTGATTAATTACCATTCACTTGTGTGGGAATCTGCAGGTCTGCTCCCATTGGATGACCTCAGTATAAAGAACTGCTTCCTGCAATGCCTCATGGGCTATCATAGTTTCAGACTCTATCTGTTACTCTGCTCGTGCCCCACCTCGTTCCTGGTCCGTGTGGACTGCGCTGACTCCTGCGAAGGGGTCAGCGAGTCCTCCTAGTTCTGCTCTTGTTCTAGAAGTTGCTACTTGCTTGTCTTGTGTCATATATTGGTTCATCGCCAATATATACGCATACTTGCGCATTTTGTTATTTTCCTTGTATTCGTGTTACGTTAATATATCAGTGTCGCTGATATATACGTACACGAACTGTTTATTTCCTGTGTTCAGTTAGTCAGTTTTCCAGCACGTTTTGGTAGTTTGCGCGTATCGTGAACACCCGTGCTGAGCTAGTTATCCTGTTCCTGGTCCTGTTTGTGGATTGCGTTCATCTCTGCGAAGAGATAACGAATCCTTCTGAATCCTGTTCCTGGTCCTGTTTGTGGATTGCGTTCATCTCTGCGAAGAGATAGCGAATCCTTCTGAGTCCTGTTCCCTGTATTACTTCAGTCTTAGTCAGAGTTCCTGCTTATGTCATATATCGGTTCATTGCCAATATATACATATGTTAGTCAGACGTTACGAATAGTTTCATTGATAGCTGTAATTGTAATACGCTAGGAAAACATACTTATTGTATATTTATCTGTGTTACGTTCATCTATCTCGATCCTGCTATTTCCTGTCTCTCCTGTCCTGTCTTTGTGAGGCACGCCATCGCCGCAACGCATTGGCTGCCTCATTCCAGTCTGTCTGGTTTTGGACGCTTGCTGTCGCTAAGTAATCGCTAGCTAGCAAGCGTTCATTCTGTCTACCTGTCCTGATCTCCTCAGTCCTGGTTTATGCGCTCAGCGCTACTTTGCGCTGAGACGTTATTACGAAAGTGTTTGTGGCTGTTCAGATCTGCACCGGCTCTGTGCACCACAATCTCCTATTGGAGTCAGTCCTCTCCTCCACTAAACTGGGGATATCCTGATCCCTTGTGCTGGTGTGTGTACCTCCTTCACGTCAGCTTATGTGTTGTATGCTGACTGTGGAGATTACACCCCCAAGCTTAACATTATGATAGCCCCATTACCAATCCCCATTGTGGGGGGGGGGGTTCCCAGCAAAAATGACACTGTTTGTTATGGTTCCTGTTCCTTTAAGAAATTTGAGAAGCTCAATTCTGAAACAGAAAATGAGTTTTTTTCTGAATGTGCCAGGTTCCTGGCCAATCCTGAGCTCCAGGCTACTCCTGTTTCAACGTGGGCCCCCCAGCTAGTTTATGTTTTATTTAAGGGAAGATTGTTTCAGTGGGCCTACGATGTCTTGGATCATACCAATTTAAAAGAAAGACCACTGGAATTTCTAGCGTTTGTGATCCATAACTGGCTGCGCAAAACCGATTTGCCTAGCCCTTTTGATAAGCTCCTGGCAGCTTGTCAATCAGCTGCTCCTTCTACTGCCTACAAAAATAATCAGCAAGCAGATAATTGTTCTGATAACTTTTCTTCTGCTAAGGCAGCAGGGTCTAAAGCCAAACGTAAACGCTCCAAAAGAAAAGCGTTACAATTAGCGGAGTCGTTGCCCTTGACGACTGCGCATCAGATCTGTAATGAGACTCCGCCAGTAGTAGATAATGAAATTCAGTCACCATTCAGGGGAGTCAAATGGACCTATGAAACTACTAATGAACTTTCATTGCTAGCCAGGGAAAATAAAGGTTCTTGTTTAAATGAATTATCTGAATATGATTATGAAGATATATTACAGAGTATTGAACAGATCAATTTATTCGTGCAGCAAGGGAAATTTGCATACACTACAGTTCAATACTTGCTACAGGTATTGGAGATCCTTAGGAATAAGAAATCGGCCAATCACCTGCTAAATAACCCAATGTATGTTTCTGCCACTAACACATTTGCAAACTATGATCAGCCGGAATGCTCAGCTGTTAAATATGCATGGGTTCCTCCATTTGAGAAAGGAGAGATGGAAGCTCTGGTCTATGAATGGAAGAAAGATGCAAGTTCATTTTGTCAGTTTTACAGTGCAAAAAGTGAATTAGTATTGAATGCATGCATTAAGTCTGCTTATAACCTAATAAAAACTGGTGTGTGTGGGTATGACTTTGTGGCTCCATTGATCGATGTGTGGAGAATGATTCTGGATGATTTTTATGCAATTCAATCAGTTGATACCAGGGAAGACACACTGTCAAGTGGAGATTGTTCCACTTCCTCAGTTCCTGAGGACTCGCCTGCTTCAGCACCTTTGGCTGATTCAGCGAGTGATTCTGAGCTCCTTTTGTGTGAAATTGAAGTTCCTGTAATTCCACCCTGTACCATGGATAACTCAGTGTTACTTCCCAGTAAGACAGAAATTACTAATACTTCCTTAATCTTGCCCTGCACAAATTTCTCAGCAGAGGACCCAGAGGTCCTGCTGACTTTCGAGTCCAGCCTAGCCAGTACTCATGACTCTTTGTTTAGTGAAACAGACACCAGAAAAATCTTGCCTGTCTCTGCAAACACTTCTGCAGAAATTACCTGTGTTAATAAAGTTCAACTCCTGTCTGATCCAGCAGATGCCAATAGATGCACTACATCAGTTTCCGAGTTCCAGCAATCCTGTCTAGTAAACTCAGAACCCCAGCATCTGAATTTTCCAATTTTACAAATGAATGGTGATTCAGATGCGCAAACATTGTGTCTTGATCTTCCTGTTTCTACACCTCGCTCTAGTTTCGTGAATAGCTCAGAGCATCTGCTATGTGAACCTGAAATCGCAGAATTATTACCTTGTTCAGAAAATTTTCCAATAAATTTGCCCTGTACCATGAATTGTGCAGTAGATCTCTCCAATGAAACTCAGGTCACAGAATCATTATGCTGTCCAGCAGGTGCTTCCATGGTTTTGCCCTGCAATATGGACTGTTCAGTGATCCTGTCCAGTGAAGCTGTGGTCGCAGAGTCTTATGCTTCACCCAGTACTTTGGATACTTTAAACCCTTTAGCAGAGGAGGCTGAAGCACTGCTTACCTCAGTTGGTGTTGCAGTAATATTCACTTGTCTAGCAGCTGTTTTGGAATTACAGTCTGCTCTAATAAAACTTGATGAATTTCTGCCCAGCGAAGCAGAAGCCATTGAAATATTGTCCTCGTCAGCAAGTGTGTTAGATACCTTGCCCTGTACACAGTCTGATTTAACCAATGTTGTTGAGTCCCTCTCCAGTGTTGTAACAGCCGAGGAACTCCAGCCCTGTCCTCTGAATGTTTCAAAAGTCTTGCCCTGTAACATGGATAATTCTGACTCGCTGGAAAAAATAATAGAAATCTCAGAATTTCAGTCCGGGTTAATGAGTGTTTCTGAAACCCAGCCCTGTATCCTGGAAAATTCTGGTTCTCTGGCCGGTGTGGCAGAAGTTCCAGAGCCCCCTTCCTGTCCAGTGAGTTACTCAGTTTTGCCTAGTTCAGTGGGGATTGCTGCAATATTGACTTGTTTTGCAGCCCTTCATGAGCTCCAGTCCAGTGTATTTGATGAGTCTCTGTCTAGTCCAGAAGAAGCTATGGGAACCCTGTCTAGTTCAGTGCATACATCAGAAGATTTGCCCTGTCTTGTAAATGCCCCTGAACATGATTTGTTAATAACCCTGCTGGAATCAGCGACATCTAAGTCTGATCCTGCAGTTTTTAGTGAGAATCCAGTAACTATGAAGTCTAGTCATGATGAATTTTTTTTGCCCAGTTCTGGTTTCGGTCCTGTCTTGACTGACTTTGAGGTTCGCAGTTCCTTGACATGCCCAGAGGTTTCTCTTGTGCCGGTGTGCCCAGATGTGCTTCGTATGCCAGACTGCCCAGATGTGTCTGTGTTAGCGTGCTCACGTGCTTCCCTAGTGGAGACATGTTCTGATGTTGCCGGTTGGCCTGCATGCCCGGAGATGGTTCTGGTCCCTAAAAGCCCTGATCTTGATGTTTGTCCTTGTGACCCTGACTCTGGAGTTGCCCTGGGTTCCATAGGGGTTCTTGATAGTTCTCCATGTGAGCCTAAGGGGCGTTCTGACCTGTGGGGATCTCTTTGGAGCTTCCAAGTGTTCTGGGAGATCTCTGAGGAAACTTGTCCTGGTACCTTGGACTGGTTCAACGGTGGGTTTTGTGTTGGTAGGGACAGTTCCGGTGGGCATTGCAAAGGCTTTGGCGTTTTTGGACAGTCCTTGGAAGGCGGTGGGTATCGCGCAGAGAGTTTCTTGGGGTTGTTTTCTGGAAGTCGTGGTTCTGATGGGTGTCACACTGAGGCTTGTAGTGCTGACGGGCATGGTTCGGTAGGTTCTGGTTCCAATTGGTCTAGTTTTGGTGAGACTGATTCGGGAATTTGGTTTTGTCGGACGGATCCGACCTTCATGAATTTTCAGTCAGATCAGTTTGCTGGATTTCCCACTTCTGATTTTTTGGTTTGGGTGGTTCAGGAGAAATATGTCAGTTTTCATAGGCGTCCAGAGGCCGCGTTTAAGGGAGGGGGTACTGTTATGATCGCTTCTGCAGCGTTTACTGCTGACTGCACTGGTATTGCAAACCAAGCAGTTCTAATGTCATTACATGCATTTGCTTGCATAGTTTGATTTGCACTTAAACTAGTTGCTGATTCCATCTGCAGTCGCTCTGAAGTTTATGACAGTTTAATATGCTTTTGTGTAAACAAACATTGTCTGCTGCAGTGGAGGGGCGGTCCCTTTCCTGCAGGCTGCATATCATTGTCTGCCTTTTCCTACTATCAGCCTGTGATTAATTACCATTCACTTGTGTGGGAATCTGCAGGTCTGCTCCCATTGGATGACCTCAGTATAAAGAACTGCTTCCTGCAATGCCTCATGGGCTATCATAGTTTCAGACTCTATCTGTTACTCTGCTCGTGCCCCACCTCGTTCCTGGTCCGTGTGGACTGCGCTGACTCCTGCGAAGGGGTCAGCGAGTCCTCCTAGTTCTGCTCTTGTTCTAGAAGTTGCTACTTGCTTGTCTTGTGTCATATATTGGTTCATCGCCAATATATACGCATACTTGCGCATTTTGTTATTTTCCTTGTATTCGTGTTACGTTAATATATCAGTGTCGCTGATATATACGTACACGAACTGTTTATTTCCTGTGTTCAGTTAGTCAGTTTTCCAGCACGTTTTGGTAGTTTGCGCGTATCGTGAACACCCGTGCTGAGCTAGTTATCCTGTTCCTGGTCCTGTTTGTGGATTGCGTTCATCTCTGCGAAGAGATAACGAATCCTTCTGAATCCTGTTCCTGGTCCTGTTTGTGGATTGCGTTCATCTCTGCGAAGAGATAGCGAATCCTTCTGAGTCCTGTTCCCTGTATTACTTCAGTCTTAGTCAGAGTTCCTGCTTATGTCATATATCGGTTCATTGCCAATATATACATATGTTAGTCAGACGTTACGAATAGTTTCATTGATAGCTGTAATTGTAATACGCTAGGAAAACATACTTATTGTATATTTATCTGTGTTACGTTCATCTATCTCGATCCTGCTATTTCCTGTCTCTCCTGTCCTGTCTTTGTGAGGCACGCCATCGCCGCAACGCATTGGCTGCCTCATTCCAGTCTGTCTGGTTTTGGACGCTTGCTGTCGCTAAGTAATCGCTAGCTAGCAAGCGTTCATTCTGTCTACCTGTCCTGATCTCCTCAGTCCTGGTTTATGCGCTCAGCGCTACTTTGCGCTGAGACGTTATTACGAAAGTGTTTGTGGCTGTTCAGATCTGCACCGGCTCTGTGCACCACAATCTCCTATTGGAGTCAGTCCTCTCCTCCACTAAACTGGGGATATCCTGATCCCTTGTGCTGGTGTGTGTACCTCCTTCACGTCAGCTTATGTGTTGTATGCTGACTGTGGAGATTACACCCCCAAGCTTAACACGCTGCAGCTCCAACTTTCTCACTGTTTCCTGGACATTGGTTTCCAGAATCTGCTGATCCTCAGTTGAATCCATGCGTCCCTCAACTTTGACAAGATTCCCAGTCCCTGCACTAGCCACACAGCCCCACAGCATGATGGAACCACCACCATATTTTATTGTAGGTAGCAGGTGTTTTTCTTGGAATGCTGTGTTTTTCCTCCACGCATAACACCCCTTGTTATGACCAAATAACTTAATTTTAGTTTCATCAGTCCACATCACCTTATTCCAAAATGAAGCTGGCTTGTCCAAATGTGCTTTAGCATAGCTCAAGCGGCTCTGTTTGTGCTGTGGGCAGAGGAAAGGCTTCCTCTGCCTCACTCTCGCATACAGCATCGCCTTGTGTAAAGTGCACCAAATAGTTGAATGATGCACAGTGACTCTATCTGCAGAAAGATGATGTTGTAGGTCTTTGGTGCTCATCTGCGGGTTGACTCTGACTGTTCTCACCATTGGTTGCTTCTGTCTATCCGATGATTTTTCTTGGTCTGTCACTTCGAGCCTTAACTTGAACTGAGCCTGTGGTCTTCCATTTCCTTAATATGTTCCTAACTGTGGAAACAGACAGCTGAAGTCTCTGAGATACATTTCTGTATCCTTCCCCCTAAGCCATGATGCTGAACAATCTTTGTCTTCAGATCATTTGAGAGTTGTTTTGAGACCCCATGTTGCTACTCTTCAGAGAAAATTAAGAGGAGGGAATCTTACAGTTGACCCCCTTAAATACTCTTTCTCATAATTTGATTCACCTGTGTATGTAGGTCAGGGGTCACTGAGCTTAACAAGCCAATTGGAGTTTCAATAATTATTTCTAAAGGTTTTGGAACCAATGAAATAACAACCGTGTCCAAATTTATGCACCTGCCTAATTTTATTTAAACAATTATTGCACACTTTCTGTAAATCCAATAAACTTTATTTCACTTCTCAAATATCACTGTGTGTGTCTCCTATATGTTATATTTTACTGACATTTTTTATCGTAACAACCAACGATTTATACAGGATAATCATGACGATTAACAAGGTTGCCCAAACTTTCGCATCCCACTGTAGGTGCTGTGTGACGTCACACACACGCCGCATGATAATTATCGAATTGGATGGTCGCTCGGCCTCCAAATCTACAGTTGTATGGCCACCTTAATTGTTATGCCAGGTAGCATTTTCACTTTAACTGAAGTACAGTTTGCAAAACTCATTAA